>NC_091832.1:105530642-105833672 GCF_037783145.1 Equus przewalskii | reverse complement strand
TTAAAAACCCATTTATTATTTCTATTTAATGATTTAACATATTCATTGAGTACCTCCTAGGTCCCAGGCACTGTTTTAGGCATGTTTAGGAATGCCACAGGAAAAACTCCTGTCTAATGGAGTTTACATTCCAGTGAGGTAGGGGGAGGTGACAATCAATAATAAATAATGCAAAAAAAAAAATCGGGAAAATTAGATAGGGATTGTTGAGGGGATCTTGCAGTGTTTTACTATTAAGTTTTGTTTTCTTTTAAAGATTTTATTTTTTTCCTTTTTCTCCCCAAGGCCCCCCGGTACATAGTTGTATATTCGTTGTGGGTCCTTCTGTTGTGGCATGTGGGACGCTGTCTCAGCGTGGCTTGATGAGCAGTGCCATGTCCGCGCCCAGGATTTGAACCAACAAAAGCACTGGGCCGCCTGCAGCGGAGCGCGTGAACTTAACCACTCGGCCAGGGGGCCAGCCCCTAAGTTTTTAGTATTTATCAGTGTTGTCAAAATTCAGACATAAATACCTTGGTGTCCTTCGCAAGTCAGTGTAGCTGTATTCTTATCATATCAGTTATATATGGAAAGGAGAATCAGTTGTGCGTGTCTAGCAAGTTAGCGATGAAATTAAGAGTAACCCTGTTTCCATTTTTATACGGTCGTCGTTTGTTTATTCATCACAGCTGATCCAATTAGGGGCCAGTCCAGACTCTTAATTTTCCCTCTTACTGCTTCTGCAGCTCATCCACGAGCCTTTATAGCCTGTTCCTAGTGATCAGGGCGTTTGTATTCAGGGATCACGGTAGACTAGTCCAAAAGTAAATTTGAAAACAAATGATTTAATTTTGATTGAGTTGTTTATGACCTTGAAGAATTGTATAAAAGTTAATTCCTACTTGTATAGATCAACATGGGAATAGAAGAATATTCCCCTTTGAATTTATTATGCTTTCGTGTGTTGAGTTTTCAAAAAGTCTAAGATCTATTTGTTTGTGGATATTTTTGTTTTACTTAGGAGTACGATTTGTGGCAAGATGCTTTGTTATTCTTTCATATAAATGAGTCCTTCTACATACTAAGAATTGTTCTAGGCACCGGGGATGGAACAGTGAATAAAACAAGTCTCTCATCTTACAGAGCTTGCTTCATTAAAGTTGGGAAGGATTCAGATAATTAGCAAGGAAATATGTATAGCATCGAGGAGTGAGTGAGGAAAATATGGCATCGAGGAAAATAAAAGCAGGGTCAGAATAGGGAGTGCAAATTTTCAGGGAGGATGCCGTTTCACAGAGGGAAGTCAGGAAAGGCCTCATCGTTAGGGGATAGTTAGAAACATGAAGCAAGTCAGGAAATGAGTTATTGTGGATATCTGAGGGAAGAACATTTCCTGGTGGTTCTTTACCTGTTTCAATCCCAAAATGGAGGCTAATTTACTTGGAGTAAGGATTAGGAGGAGAAAAGAGTGTGGATCCTGTAGCATTTTATAGTTCACTTAAAGGACGTTGGTATTAATCTGAATGGGAGGGGAAGCCATCAGAAAATTAGGGAGCAGAAGAGTGACGTGATTTTAGTTAACAGTTTTGACAGATCTGGCCCAGGTGTAAAGCGCAGGCATAAGGAGAATAAGGGCAGAAGCAGGGAGACTAGTTAGGAGGCTCTTGTGTTGAAACAGGTACAAGTTGATGGTGGCTCAGGCCAGAGTGCTGAGAAGTGGTTGGATTCTGGATATATGTTGAAAGAGAAGCTAATAAGATTTGCTGATAATATCTGGGACGTGAAAGAGAACAGTCAAATTTTTGGGCCTGAGTGATTGAAAAGTTGACTTGCTGTTGATAAGAGGGGGAATATTGTGGAGTAGGTTTGGGTGGGAAAACCAGGTGTTTGGTTGGATATGTCAAGTGTGAGATGCTTGTTAGACATCAAATTGGAGATGTTTGACTAAACTGCTGGATATTTGACCCTGACATTTTTGCGAGAGCTCAAAGGTGATTGTTGAGGTAGGGTTTAAACCTAATGAGTGATGCAGTTTGATTTACTTATTTGAAATTGGATAATGATATTTATTATCGTCGTCTTAAAATACTTCCTGTGTATTAGAAAACCAGCGTGTTTCCTCTTCTTTTTATTTTAATTTTAAGAATTTGACCTACATCAAGAAAAATGGGCAAACATTTGATATAATAGTTTAGGGAATTGTCTTAGCTTTTAGTCGTGTGGTAAATGTGAAGAAATAGAGAACATAGGTCAAGAGCTATTTAAAAACACCAGAAAAGTTATGGCTTCTAAACATTAGTTTTTTGAAAGATTGAGTTTATCTTTTTTCCTCAATTGTGTTAGGAAGTAATGAGGAAAAAAACCTAGATTGGAGTAGCCTTACTGTGTGAAAAGTGAATGTTGTTGATTCATTTTCCTTAGTTTGTTTTTGAGATATGAGTGGCAGTATATTTTTAATTTATTAATTTAAACTAAAATTTATATTTAGTTTTAGGGTGTTTGACATTTCATATGCTTTTTTGCTGATAAGAAGAAATAAATTTTGGTGAAATTTTGTACCTTAGTAAAGGTATATACTGCATGTTTAAATCACAGCTTAAGCTACTAAGATGAAAGTTAATAGTAATTCTCTTTACCCATTTTTAAAAATGAAGCTGTTCTAACTGGTTGTATCTAACTTTAATTGCTTTTCAATTGAATTTGTTTGATAGGGATATTATTCATTTTTATCCCCATTTTTGATAGGGATAAAAATGAATAAAGGTTAAAAAAGAAATCTCAAAAACAGACATGTATGATTCCTGACAAAAGAAAGTACTGACTAGGTACCTTTTTTCTGACCCTCCTTTGTTGACATGTGATGCACTATCTTAGATTATTTCCTAAGCAGAAGGAAGTGCATCATCTATCACTTTATAGATGGATTCGTTAATTAGTATTGTTCCTTGTATTTAATGTAATTATGTCTTTATTTGAGAAGATTGTTTGAAGTCTACAGTTCATAAAATCTTTATTTTAGCATTGTGTTTTTAAAAACAAACTAGTATTTATGAAAAATCCCAGTCTCTATGATACAAAAGCTCAAATACTAAATGATGTTTAAATGGGTCCTACTTTGAACGTTTTACTGTTTTTATTTTAGTATAAGTTTATGGTAATTATGGTAAAGTTTTATTTTGACTCTGTAAGTGGCACTTTAACTTTTGTTGTTATACAACCAGAATCTAGAAATTCGGGTTGTTTTTAGAATGCTAAATTAAAATAGTGACATCACCTTTTTTCTCTCTTTTGCTAGTGTTTTATATATTTTTTAATATAATTCTCTTTATCACATAATTCTGTTTTAAAGTAAATCATTTGAGTTATTTTAGCTTTGAAGAGAGACTTGAATAAAAACTTTGACTAAAATTTTTAAAAAGTTGACTTAACCTTTTTTTTTTTGCACTTGGTGTCTTTAGATCCAAAAGCAGAAACCAGATTATACATCACAGTCAATGACTTTGAATTTCATGTCTATAATCGTTCGGATCTTTATGGACGTCTTCAAGAATTGTTTGGTTTGGAACCAACAATAATTCCACCCAAGAAAGAGGATGATAAAACACGGGAAAATGGAAGAACAAGAACTCAGTCCAAAATTGAAAGGTTTGTTGTCATACTTGAATTTTATTAATCTCCAACATTTAAACATTTGCTTTTATTAGAATATCATTGACACTATTCACCTAAACACAGCCTAATCTTTCTTTGTAGCTTAGCTAAAACTTTTATTCACATAAATAATTATATTATTCATTAACAAATTCAAATAATACACAATTATATATATGTAATATAAAAAAAATCCTACTCTACTCCTGCTCACCAGTCCCACTTCCCTCCATATTGATAAGTACTGTTACTATCAATTTGCTTTTTATCCTTTTGAGTGCATGTACATAAATATATACATACATGTACATATTTAAGGCTGAATATACAAATACGCAATTTTGTTTTGTTTGTTTCTGGGCTCTCTATTCTGTTCCACTGACCTGTTTGTCTGTTCTTTCAACAATACCACACAGTCTTGATTAGTGTAGTTTTCTAGTAAGTCTTGAAGTTGCGTAGTGTCAGTCCTCCAACTTTGTTCTTCTCCTTCGGTATTGTGTTAGCTATGCTGGGTCTTTTGCCTCTCCGTATAAACTTTACAATCAGTTCTTTGTCGATATCCACAAAATAACTTGCTGGAATTTTGATTGGGATTGCATTGAAACTATAAACCAAGTTGGGAAGAAGCGACATCGTGACAATTTGAGTCCTCCTGTCTGTGAACATGGAATACCTCTCCATTTATTTAGTTGTTCTTTGATATCTTTTATCAGAGTTTTGTAGTTTTCCTCATGTAGATCTTGTACATAAATTGTTAAATTTATACCTAAGTATTTCATTTTTTGTGGTTCTAATATAAATGGTATTGTGTTTTTAATTTCAAGTTCTACTTGTTCATTACCAGTATATAGTTAAGTGATTGACTTTTGTTGTTAACCTTGCATGCTGTAACCTTGCTGTAGTCACTTGCTCTAAGTTTTTTTGTCAGTTCTTTCACATTTTCTACATAGACAATTGCGTCATCTGCAAATAAAGAAAGTCTTATTTCTTCCTTCCCAGTCTGTATACCTTTTATTTCCTTTTCTTGTCTTACTGCAATAGCTAGAACTTCTAGTTTGAAGTTGAAAAGGAGTGATGAGAGAGGACATCCTTGCTTTATACCTCATCTTAGTGGGGAAGTTTCTAGTTTCTCACCATTTAGTGTGATGTTAACTGTAGGTTTTTTGTAGATATTCTTTATCAAGTTGAGGAAGTTCCCTCTATTCGTAGTTTATTGAGAGATGTTAATCGTAAATGAGTGTTGGATTGTATCAAATGCTTTTTATGCATCTATTGATACGATCATTTGATTTTTCATTTTTAGCCTGTTAATGTTAATTGATTTTTGAATATTGAACCAGCCTTGCATACCTAGTAGTTGTTTTTTTCTATGTAGATGATGACATTTATTCTCAATTAAATATTTAATGGATATTATGTCCCAGGCACTGAGCTAAGGTACTGGGGATACTGGGAATATGACAACTGTTCTGTCTTAAAGGAATTCATAGCCTAGTTTGGGAGTTAGAGTAGTTAATAGGCAATTTTAATGCAAGATGTATTACCAGAGGGACAAGAATAGAATTCTGTGGGCACACCTAGAAGGATCAGGGAGGGCTAGAACCTGAAGGGTAAATGAGTTAGGCAAGGAAGGAGATGAAGACTCTTGCATAGGGAAGAAACATCATATGCAATAGAGAAGTTGTTTACTAAGTCTGGAGTGGCTTACTTGAGGTGGGGATAAATTAGACTAAAATGGTTAGCAGGGTCCAGGTGTTAGAAATTTGGCTTTACTCCAGGTCAGTAATGCGGTGGTATGATTGAAAGGAAATAAGATTGGGAGCAGGGAGACCAGATAGAAGGATGTTGTAACAATTTAGGGAAGAGATGATCATCAACTGGATTGGTAGCAAGGAGGGAAGGGAGAGAAGTAAATGGATTCCAGGTATACTTAGGCGCATGAATCCGTAAGACAGATTAGATGTGGAGAATGAATAAAAAGAATGAGTCAACAATGAATCAAAATTTCTAATTTCAGCAGTGGTCTTGGTTAGTCAGGAAACCTTAGAGAAAGAGGAGGTTGGGGGACGTAGTAAGGTCAGTTTTGAACTTAGTTTTACGCACCAAGGGCCACCTTAGTGGATGTGGCCTCAGAAGTGTGATTTAGGATTATCAGGTTATTGAAGAGATATACCTCGAGTTTTCATCTGAAATCCTTAGTGAATTGCTGTGAAATTTTCAGTTCTTAAATTTTGTGTACTTTGTGTATGGCCAGGTGCTTTTTTCTTACTCTTATCCTATCATTTTCATTTTATTGAGAGGAAATTATTTTGGAATGAAGCGGTGGGGGTAGGGAAGGAAAAGGATCAGCTGAGTTGTCAGAAGTGCTTAAAACAGTAGAAAACATTAAAGTGACTTGTAGCTTGGTCTTTTGTTTTAATAATTTGGCGGTCTTATAAAATGTTGCAGTGCATTGGGATCAATGGTAGATGTAATGACAGCATAGCACAATTTATACTTTTGTCCTTAAAACTTGTCATTCTAAAAATAGTTTTGTTATTATAGCTTAGCAATCTATAAATTGATATATGATAGACTGCTTTCCAAGAGACATTTTAGGTATATTGTGTGCTGCTAGATGGTCATTGTTTTGTTTACTGGAGCAGTCATTAGATGTATTTGGAAAGGTACAGCTGGTGTTAATAATGTATATTGTGAGGAGGTCACCCATATCCTCAATTATGTAAGTTTTTCTTGTATATGTCAGTTTTTTAATTTTTTTCTTCTCAGAGTTAAAGTAAAAACAGAATCTCAAGACCCCACATCTTCATGGAGATCGCTTATTCCAGTCATAAAGGTCAATGTGAGCACAGTAAGTAAATTCTGCTACAATTAATGTTTGGTGGATTATTAACAGACCCTTTTATTTTTGAAAATATAATTTTCATTTAAGAAAGTAATTTTGTAGAGTTTTTTGGTTCTAGTTTTCACGCAGTGTAAAAGAATTATTTTAACACCAATACAATTTTAGCACAAATCTTTTAGACTTTAAAGGCTATCTATTCACAAATGCTTAAATTTTTTAAAATACTGATCTAAATTGATCAGTGGAGTAATTTAAATAGTATATAGTGCTAAAGTGCAATCATTTTAGTTGTTGCTTGAAAATTCTTGTTATTAGATCAGCTAAGAAACATAAAAGTGGCCTCAATAGTATGGCATAATATCTTTTTATCTATTTTTTTAGGGGCGTTTGGCCTTTGGAAATCATTACCAACCTCAAACTCTGTGCATCAACTTTGATGATGCTTTTTTAACTTACACTACAAAACCACCGTCCAGTCATCTTGACCAATTCATGCATATTGTGAAAGGAAAGCTTGAAAATGTTCGAGTCATGCTTGTTCCTAGTCCAAGATATGTTGGCCTTCAAAATGATGAGTAAGAAAGTCTTATAAAAATAACAAATAACTTCTTTATATCTAATATAGATATCAATTAGAATCTCTTGTGTCCTTTTAATTTCTTTGCTACAAGTTGGGCAATCTGTAGATATATTTCTCTCTGTTAAATCAATTAACAGTATAGTCCTGCTTTATAAGATAAATGGATATGCTATCCATTGGTAAACTCTAATTTTAAATATTTTTCTATAAGATTATAGCTGTAATTTTTCCACCTTTTTCTCCTTCTCACTTATTTGGGAAACTTATTTTGGGGAATTAAGCCCTGATGTTTGTATGTTAGAAAATACACATTACAGGTAGGTTTTTATTTCTAGAAAGGATAGATGAATAGTAAATTCAACAAATTCATTGTAGTGGAGTACCATTTTGAGTTAATGAAAAGTTGACAATCGAGTCAAAATCACTCTTGGAAAACTGATGAAGTTAGGATAGTACAGTTTTGGAACTCGCTTGACGTTCAAGTCCCAGTCAGTTTTCCACCTAGCTTTCCAGATTTGCTTTCCTTCAGTGAAGTAGCTGCTTGCATTTAGGAGACGTGTTGTGTTAATCACACAGAGTAGACTCACCCTCATTGTGGTGGGATAGTTCCATTCGAGTGGACCAGGACCCTGAGGGAACAGCAGAAGCATAACTCCCATCTGACTCCAGGCCACTCACTCACAGGTGGGATGAAGGCTCTTGTAGTCTTTATGTTATTCTCGATCTCTCTTTTTTTTTGGTAAAGGAGGCTATATGGTTGAATATGTGTAGTTTGTGTTCATATGACGAATTTCCACTGTCTCAGCTTTTACCCTTGTGTGTAGGCGATATAAAGTTTGTGAGGTTGTGAGAAGCATGGTTATTCCTTTTTAGCTCCAACTTTTGGCTAGCTTTCTATTAGATTTTCTGGGGATGGACTACAACGATAGAGAGATTTTCCCTGTTTGAGCACCAGGGAGGGTGTGGGTCTACCTGGTCTCACTCTTCAGGATCACAGTCTTTGCTAAACATCTTCCAGAATGTGGGCCATGCACACAATTCTGTATTTATGAATAAAAGTCATAATACTTAATAAATAAATCTGGATTCTGAAAATTATACTAAGTGTAAGATAAAAAAGTGTTCTATTAATTTGTATAAAAAGATTTAAAATTGTATTTTTCCCTCTTCAAAAGTAAGTGTGGAGATTAAATGATGAGATTAAACATTAGCCTTTGTGATTTAATACATGTTTAGAAGAAGATTGCTGAATTTGTGTATACTATATTATCTAAGGATTGAGAAGTTAATTTTGATATGGAAGGAAGCTATTGTGGTGTATGACAAAGAGAAAAATTATTAAAGAAGGTAAAGATTAACAGTTTGTGAGAAATTAATTGATGCTAGAGAAACATTCATTCCAGAATTTGAATTCAAGATGTTTGCTTTGAATTTATTTCAAGTTGATCAACTAAATATTGTTGGAAATAGGTAATATGAAGTTGTTAAAAATGACAGCATTTTTCTTATTTAATGTTTCTGAAAGGTTATACTTGATTTTGCAGATATATAAAATATTTCTTATTCAGTTTTGTAGTGTTATTAACATAAAAAGATTGAATTTTAAGTTTAATTTTAAATTTATTGTTGCAAATGCAGAATATGATTATTCTATTCCAACAATCATTGTTCTTCTGTTGTATTTAATTAAGCTTTGTTTTGAATTGATTTCGCTCCTTCAAAACTTAAAAGGAAAAATGTGAAAGAAATTTTTTTTCCTTCTTGAACCAATTTACTGATTAAAAAATTTTCACTACCATTTTATTTAGTCTAATATAGAAAACAGTTGTGGAAGAATTTATTGTATATATGAAAGCTGTTTTCTCTTTTCAAGATGCTACACTTGACTGCTTTTTAGATTTCTTTCCCTCTTCCTTTTCACCTATTACCACCATTAATTGGAATACTCAACATTTTATATTCTGGAGATGTACTTAGTCTGCCTTTCCCCCTCCTCCTTATAGACCACCAAGATTAATGGGAGAAGGTTTTGTGGTGATGCAGTCAAATGATGTTGACATCTACTACTACATGGATGAGCCAGGTATTATTTTTTGAAAGTATGTTTCATAGCCACACTCCTGTTTCTTCTATGAAATGCTGATATCTAATCATATTTAAGTCTCCTTACTTAGAATATAAATAAGCATCAATAGAGGGTAAACATGGATGTAAGAATTCCTGCCTAAAACATATCTGTGGTGTTTGTCAAAAGTTGTCATATTACTTTAGTGTTTCAGACCAAAAGAGGACAATGTAGTAATTGTTCCTTTAAATTCCATTTTCACAAATATACCTCAAACATAGTGAATACAAATGACGATGAGTGAAAACCTTTAGAGAATGTGGTGCTAGTTAAGGTAGTTCATGCTAGCTTAGAAAAAAATCACACTATGTTAGATTTGAAGTTTAAAGTTTAAGGATTGAAGTCCAGCTAGTTACAGTGCTTCACAAGTGTCTTCAATTTGATAAAGGTAGTTAAACGTTGAATTTTGAGCCCTTTTTTTTCCTACTTATGATCTTTTTATATCTTTCAAGGAGTTTATGAGGTCAAAGTATTTCCAAAATAAAACTAGAATGTTATTTGCCTCTTTCACCATGTTGACCTTTGCACTAATGATGCAAAAGCAATGGTGGGTAAAACTGGTGGTGCCTTAGCATGAATCAAGGCAGTGGTTCCAAACTGTACTAGTAATCACTGTTTTTTTCACTGTCACATGTTCACAGTAAAACAACACATGCGAGTATCACTTTAAAGTGTTTTTGATTAAGCAGTAAAAATTATGTTGACCTAATCTTGACCTTTGAGTAAACTTTTAATATTCAGCATGATAAAATGGCAGGTACACATAATGCACTTCTGCTGCATAGCAAAGCACATTGGTGCTTTGAGGAAAAGCACTTGTGTGATTGAGTTCCAAGCTGAACTGTTTACTCTTCTCATGAAACAGCAGTTTTACTTGAAAGAGCAACTAAAGCCAAACTATGGTTTTGAGCTTTCATGTGAAAATTAGAATTTTGGAAAATATGGGTGTGCCACTATGAGTCTGATGACTTTTTTGGTGAGACTACCAATGATATTAACAGACATGATTTTTAAAATATTTAATGATGAAATGACCACTGCATAGTGTTATAAAGTCATACCATGGGTAAAACATTTATTCAAACATTTATTCAACATTTCTCTCTCTCCTTGTAAGAGAGATCAGTAAATTTTAATGTGTCAGAGTCTGAAAAGTTAAGTGATAAGGTTTCAGATTCCACATTGCACCTAACTTTTAAGAAACCTACCACTTGTTGAATTTTGGTGTAGTGTCAAAGAAGAATACCCAAAATTATCTAAAAAGGCTTGGATTTTGAAACATAAGAGTTAGCCAGGAAAAGGAGAGGAGGATAAACAATGGAGGCAAGGAAGAATCCTGAAAATGCATGATACAGCGGAGAGTGGTCTTTTAAGTTCTATAGGTTCTAAGAGATTTGTAGGTAGTTGAGAAATACAGGTTTTATACTGGAGGTGATGGAGAGTTTCTGAAAGGATTTTTTATTCTTTAGTCATTCTATTAATTTTGAACAATTCTTACTCCTCCCTTTTCTATTTACCTGTTTGTGTGAGGCTAGGTTTTCTTCAAATCACTGAACTCTAGATTAAGTATAGATGTGGCTGTGAGAATTCACTTGTTTTCTATTAAGCTGAACATAAAAGAGATTTGCCAAAATAAAAACAATGTCGACACGTTGCATAAATTAATTTAATTTAGAAAATATGGTTGTTTTTGATTAAAAAATATTTTCATTAAAAATGAAATTGATTTAATTAAATTTTCATTAAAGTATAGTTATTTTCATTAAATTTTATTAAACATTTCACTATGTCAACATGTAGAGTTTATTGTTATTTTAAAAATAAAATTTTTAAAAATTTTGCTCAATTTAAATTTTGAATACAGTGAATTTTGATAGATATAATACCAAAAAACCCACTTTAGGGTCCTCAATTTTTAAGAGTATAAAGGGTTTCTGAGATCAAAAAATTTTTAGAACTGCTGATCTAAGGAAGCTTTTTAATGGTTATTTTAAGTAACTGCTTTTATATTGTATATTCTGCAATATAGGACTTGTTCCAGAAGAAACAGAAGAAAATATTGAAGGAGAAATGAGCAGTGAGGATTGCAAATTACAAGATTTGCCTCCATGTTGGGGACTGGATATAGTTTGCGGTAAAGGAACAGATTTCAACTATGGGCCATGGGCCGATAGGCAGAGGTATTTGAGTAAATTATATTTTTAAAAAGTATTTCAAATGTATTGAGATAATACTATAATTTTTATTAGAAATAGTTAATATTTTTAGAAGCTGTTGTGGCAGCATAAGATATCACTAAACATTTTAATCCAATTAATAACCTGTTTGTAGAGAAATTAGCATAAGCATATTTGCTCCAAAGGCAGAACAAATTCATTAGAAAAATGGTGAACGAGCAGCATATTTATTAGTTCCCTTGTTTTTCCTTTTGTACACAGCAGATATGCCAGGGATTGTTGGGGCCATGGAGATTCAGACATAAACGTCATACATAGTTCAGTTTTAGTAGGGGGAAAAGGAACAAAAGAGCTTTATGAATGCTATAAGAGAGTTAAGTAAAAAGTCTTGAAGAACTTGGAAAGGTACTGTATTAGTTTGCTAAGACCGCCATTACCAAGCATCAAAAATTTCTCATAGTTCTGGAGGTTAGAATTCCAAAATCAAGGTGTTGGCAGAGTTGATTTCTTCTGAGGGCCATGAGGGAAGGATGTGTTTGAGGCCTCTCTCCTTGGCTTGTAGATGGCCATCTTCTCCCTGTGCCTCCCACATAGCATTTCCACTTGTGTGTCTTGTGGATCTCTGCGATCAAATTTCCTCTTAGAAGACCACGAGTCATACTGAATTAGGGCCAGCTGTAATGACCTCATTTTAACTTCATTACCTCTCTGAAGACCTCATCTCCAAATGTGACCAAATCCTGAGGTAGCGAGGGTTAGGACTTCAAGTTATGAATTTTTAGGGGGACACAATTTCGCCCACAACAGGTACATAACTCATATTAAAGATTAGAGGAGAGAAAAATTGGGGAAGGCTTTTTGGTAGAGGTAACACGTGAGTTGGATTTTGAAACATAAGAGTTAGCCAGGAAAAGGAGAGGAGGATAAACAATGGAGGCAAGGGAAGAATCCTGAAAATGCATGATACAGCGGAGAGTGGTCTTTTAAGTTCTATAGGTTCTAAGAGATTTGTAGGTAGTTGAGAAATACAGGTTTTATACTGGAGGTGATGGAGAGTTTCTGAAAGGATTTTTTATTCTTTAGTCATTCTATTAATTTTGAACAATTCTTATTTTTAATGTATTATGAGCATCTTTCTACTTATTGAAGAATTTTAAACAAAGGAGGGGACATTTACCACTCATGATGAGGGAACATCTAAATTTTTATGTAAATAGACATTTCTTAAAGTTAGTTTAGTTTTTGTGTTCATAAACTAGTTTGAATGGAGAAGTACAAACCAAATCATTCACCAAAGCAGATATTATTGGGCCATTAATGGACTAATGAAAGAGTGCTGATACTTATCTTTTAATACTTAATTGTTTTAAAAAGTGCTTTCTACCTGGCATTGTTAGAAGAATTATATACTTTGTCAAGTACTGTGTTCCATGAATCTTGATATCTCTAATATATAGGAATACCCGCCCCATTAAGTAGCTATTTAACAATTATATGGTAAATGAGTAAGTGTGTTATTTGTAAACTCATGCAGTATGCTAATACAGTACTTCATTAAGTTCTGGGTTAGTTTATTTATTTGACTTGAAAGTAAACAGAGCTTAAAATTTCAGGTTAGAAAGCAAATTCTTTTAAAATTACTGGATTTAAATTTTCCTTTTATGATAAAACTTTTCCTACAGTAAGCCATGCTGTCTTCACTGTGGAACACTTGAAAATGAGGGTTTCTACATTCCATTAAGTAACAGTTACATGTTGTTAGATTTGAAAGGAAAAAATTAAAAGAAAGCTTTAAAAAGACATATAAAATATTTTTACATTTCTAGTACTTGAATATAGTGTGATTCTTCTTAAACTATATTAATTTTATTACATTAAAGAAAAGTATTAGGGTATATTTACATGAAAGTCCAAACTAAAATTCTTTTAATATACAGTCATATTCACTTCTGGGGTGATCTTTGTATTATACAGAGAAATGACACTGAAGTTAACATGCAAGAAAAATTTGCTTTACCCGACTCGCTTCAATAGGTCCTGACTCTGTCAGGAGAGAACAGCAATACCTTTCTTAACCTAGACTTAACAAAACCATTCAGGTTTATTTAAAAAAAAAAAAAGAATTTATTTTCACATAGGTTTAGTTTACTAACGTGAGTCATACTTATTTCCTCACTTACATTTACAAATGGTACATTTCCTCTTTTGTAGCCATTTCCTTTTCTCCATCCCCATACTCAGTTTCTACACAAATGTGAACTGTAATCAGAAATGGATGGTAAGGTCAGTTTTCTTAGTATCCACCTGTTAATGTAAGAAGTATGGGAAGAGGGGCTGGCCCCGTGGCTGAGTGGTTAAGTTCTCACGCTCCGCTGCAGGCGGCCCAGTGTTTCGTTGGTTTGAATCCTGGGCGCGGACATGGCACTGCTCATCAAACCACGCTGAGGCAGCGTCCCACATGCCACAACTAGAAGGACCCACAATGAAGAATATACAACTACGTACTGGGGGGCTTTGGGGAGAAAAAGGAAAAAAAATAAAATCTTTAAAAAAAAAAAAAAAAAAGAAGTATGGGAAGAAATCTCAGCTGTTTTCCTATTGGATAGTTCACTCAGCATTGTGAGAAGTTTTTGATCTCTGGTGTAGCATGACCTTTTAGCTTGTAGATTTTGATGTCAGTTCTGTCACCTTTATATGATTTTTCTGAATTTTAAGATATTCAGCTTTTCCTTCATTATATTTTCTTTTTAAGAGTTTTCATGGCAGAGTTGACATACAAACTTTATTAGGTTTGCCCTAAATCCTTAGGTGATAACTTCAATAATGCAAACATTCCTGGCATCGTCTGGCCTTTCATTGCGTTCATTTAAGTGTTTTCATTTATATTTTCATGCTTGGTCATCATAACCCAGTGAGATAGACGGGCAGGTGTGGTGAACTCATCCTACCTGTGAGAAGTGCAGTGATAGTGTAGAAGATCTTCTGCAGCCTCCAGAGCCGAGAGTCAAAGCAGCCCTTCAAGTCCAGTGCTCTTCTGCCCACCGTGTAGTCCATGACCATCTGATGATCATATTGGATTCTTTGTCGTTAAAAGTTTAAGAGTTTTAGTTTTATATATTTGTGTCTTAGTTAGCACATTTGCAGAACTTTGTTTTCCTTTCATGCACATTATTTAATGATGGCAAGTTATAGTCTGATGGGTTTACAAATTTTGTTCTGTTCATCTAATTTTTCCCAGTCTTATTTATTCCAAGCAGCATTTCCTGTTACTGGCGACTCCTTCCTCAACCCTTCCTGTTAAAAAGCCACAAACTGGCACCTTCTCTGAATGTCTGAGTAACATTATACTATTTTTGACCATGAATTGAAAATTGCTTCACTTCTTTCATCTTTGTCAAATGATAAGGGTAGGCAAATATATTAGGCTCTTAGCCTCCAAATACTTTTTAGAAATCAATAGCTCTTTAGACTCTTATTGATATACTATTGATTAAAAATAATGATTATGATAATAACAGCCATCTTTCCCATGTGCCATGTACTGCCACGTCTTTTCCATATGTGTTGTCATTTAATCCTCGGATCTATTCTGTGAGACCAGTTATGTTATTCTTATTTTTGAGATGAGAAAGCGGATTAGGTGTCCTCAGAAAGGTTAAGTAACTTGTCTGGAGTGAAATGATGATTCTAATTAAACCATCTTCCTTCAGTTCTTTCTTTGCCATTTGGACAAGTGAAGTACAATTGGTATACTTGTATAAAGTCTTTAATTTCTCACAGTATGCTTGAATATTGCAGATTTGGTCTTACCTATGTCTCCTTTGATAATGGTATATTTAATAAGTGCTCAAAGCTTATGATCTTTGGAAATATAAAACATTGGAGAAATAGTTTTCAGTTTATTGAAAGGAAAATTATAGTAGGTGTTATTTTGTGACTTTTTTTTTTCTATTTTATGTCTAATTGTTAGATGAGATAGCAGTGATAAAATAAAGTTAGAATACTGATTTTGGTCCCTTATCAGAGGTAATTTGGTTGGAATAATGTCATTATTCTTTCTACCTTCTTATATAGAGATTGTTTATGGAAATTCTTCTTCCCACCTGATTATCAAGTTCTGAAAGTTTCTGAAATTGCACAGCCTGGGAGACCAAGACAGATCCTTGCTTTTGAACTGAGAATGAATATTATTGCAGATGCTACAATTGACTTGCTGTTTACCAAAAATAGGGTAATTATTGAAATATTACAGTAGAAAATAATGTTTAAAATTTGAACGTTATTTTCCAGAGTATTTTTCTGGCGACTAGTCCTATACTTATATTCATTTCTATGAACTTTCTATAAACCCTCTCACCCCTCCCCCCCAGTAATTGTATGTATGTTACTTTCATTAAGTGCCAAATAGTAGAAAGAAGTTAATAATAATAGTCCTTTGTACCATAGTTTGATTTATTTTCTCCTTTGTATATGACCAAATTGTTTTAGTGTATTTTTGGTATAAATTTGGACTTTTGTTCTTAGGAACTTTTAATACCTATTTAATATCATTGATGATTATATTTTGTCTGTGAAAGTAACTGAAAAGTAAAGTTGGGATTATAATTATAATAAATGTTTTATATGGATTAATTTTTTTCTTTTGGTAGGAAACAAATGCTGTACATGTAAATGTAGGAGCTGGCTCATATTTAGAAATTAATATTCCAATGACAGTTGAGGAAAATGGTAAGCTGCAATGAGTATTTTTCTGTTTTAAATAATTAGTAAACAATTAATATATAGATAATATAGTTCATTAATCCATTTAGACTAACATTAATGGGGTTTTCTTTTTCAGCGTTTTCAGTAAATGTTGCATAATTAAATTATTTGTGCACCTAGAGAGAAGGGAAAAATGTTTTAGTCAAGTTAGGTCTTATTATTTTATGCTTTCGTTATACCCTGTACTTTTCTCTTGTAAGACTGAGCACCATTTGCTTAGCATATGTTTTTCCTGTTAGTTTGTTGCTCCGTGAGAGCAGATGCTGTGTCTTTCTTTTTGCTGGTGTGTACCTGGTGCTGAATCCAGTCCCTGGTGTATGGTACCTGGGCAGTAAGTGTTTGGATGACGAACAGGCTTTGTTTTAGGTTATATTGTAGTAGATTTTGTTGGGGAGTAAGCTGGGTACTTTGAATAGCATAACTTTAAGAAAGTGGAATGTTTCGTATTTAAAATATTAAATAATGCCCTGGTAGCTTTGGTTTCATTTTAGCTGAGGTAATCTAAGTTCATTATGTATTTGAAATTTGGGTTCTGATACAAGTTAATCAATAACATGATTCAATACTTTTTGTTGAATTTATCAAAATATTATTTAGCCTTCTTCATTTTTCTTTTTCCCATTCTCTTATTACATTTGTAATTGAGAGCAATTAAAATGAAATTCCGCTTTATTTATTCACTTTCTTGAGAGTATAGAGAATAGCAACTTACTCTTATTTTTAAATCACTAACCAGTAATGTTACTAAGTATAATTGGAGTAATTTTTATACAATTCTCTGTTCTCTTTTCTTATTTCTGTCATTTATTTTTTTGCTACTATAAGAAGAAAGCAGGCAGAGGGGTTGACTAGATTCATTAGCTGGCATAAAAGGGTAGCAGTCAGGTCCACCTGCTTGGATAATCAACTGAAAAAGTGACTGAGAATGGCATAGTGTATCTTTTCCCTATAACTTTGGGGCTATTTTAGTGAAGAACTAAACTTTATCATAGCTAGTTTAAAGAGAATAATTATACTAAGTCTTGAAGCAGATGCTTGAGATTCTTAGGACTGGTTGATTCAAAGTAGTCAGTTGAAAAGAACTATCTTCTAGGACAGCCTTAATTACAGATATATAATGGGAGAAAGGCGATTGGGGGTTGCACAAAATTGAGAATGGGTCAGTTGAAGGAGTGCTTCTACCATTTTTAAACTGATGATGCATGTAGGAAATAGCATTTATACAAAAAATTTTTTGTACAGTTATTGGTGCACTGGGGTGAAGGGATTGCCTGATGCCCGAGGGGATAAATGTCTCGAACATACCAACTATGAATTCATGTGAAGTGCCATGGTACACTGGTTGTGGAACTCCGAGTGAGTTAAGGGTCTAAGGAAAGCCCTGGTAGGTTTGTGGCAAAGGTTAGGGGGCTTTTGAGATGGCGATCTGAGGGGAAAAATAGACTTAGGTCCACACAGGAGTGAATTACAACTCAAATGCATTTAGAACATTTAGAACATTTTTTCAGAGATTCAGGTGTTTTAAAAAAATTGCCCAGAGCAGGATGCATGTTGAATTAGCCATATTATAATGACCATGAGTTACTGTTTGTAGAAGGGAAGTCCATCAAGAAAGGAAGTGAAATACTCTGAACTTTCCTGCTTTTGTTCAGAATGGGGCTATATTGTTTGGTAATTGTCATTACATAAGGAATAGCTGTTGTTTAGAAACTGTCATTACATAAGGAGAGGTTGAAAATATGTATCCTTGAGTCAGTGGAAGAAGAAAAGACATGGGAGCGCTATTAAATAGTTGAAAACTATCATTTAGAGAAAAACACTTGTAGTTTTGCACTGAAAAGCAAAATCAGGGTAGACATGTGAAGATGGAACTTCCTTCTTTCAGAGCTGTTTAAATGTGAAAGATCACGTCTCAGGTAGTAAGTTCCACATCGCTGAGGTGTATTTAAGTAGGAACTGATCACCATTTTTCAGCGTCCTTCTTTGGGAGGTGGTGGGAGTTGTTTCCAGTCCAAAATTTTTAATTATGTGTATATTTTTTAAGTTCTTAATTTTTACATTTTCACCTATTTTAGGTTACACCCCTGCAATTAAAGGACAACTCTTACATGTTGATGCCACTACCAGCATGCAATACCGGACTCTTTTAGAAGCAGAAATGTTAGCAGTAAGTCTAGAGTCTATGATGATATGTGCACAAGCATACAGTACAAATTTGGTTTTAATTTTTTAATATAAAATTTTAATGACCAAGAAGTCATCAAAAGGTCCATCTTCTTGTTCAAGAACCACCAGGTGCCTTTGGCCCTGTATTTGGGAAGAAGAGTAGATTCCCAGTGCTGTGCACTCCCTTTGACATTTCTCTGTTGCTCTGATATATGGGTTTTTGGCCTTTAAAAATGTGAAAAAATGTTAGAATATTGTTTTTAAACTGGATTGTATGGCCAGACTAACTCTTTAGTATGTTGTAAATAGGATATTTTTTCACTTTTTATGTTTTCTGACCCCATTGGATTCTTTCTCAGGACTTAATAATTCATTGTGCTTATTTACTTAATAAGTTAAAAGAAAGAAAATCTTATTGATTTCCTGGATTGCTCCATATCAGAAACAGAAAAAATATGGAAATTCTCGTGATTCAGATTGCAGATTGAAGACTCACTAGTCAGGCAGATTTATTATTTTTTATCAGGGACAACAACAATAATGACAAAAGCCACTATGTAGAACGGCTGATATTCAGAGAGGATTCTTTTATATGATGGTACCATTAGGTCCTTAATTGCTTGTCTAAGCAAGCATATTTATACATGATATATATGTAAATTAAAAGGAACTTTGCAATTACCAAGAATATATTGAATAACATACATATTTAGCATTTTAATGAATTCCTGAGCTGGTACAGATAAATAGTGCTATGCAATAATGCTATTCCTGGTCAGGCAGCTCTTACCTTTGCAGAATTGCCAAGCTTTGGCGGGTAGACTACACCACAAAGTACTGTTTCTGATCTATAACTATCGTGCTGTCAAATGGGAACCCAGGAGACACTAGTGACCAGACTTCTGTGGGACAGTATGCATTGTACTCCACTCTCCGTGACCCTAAGCCTCTCACTTAACAGATTAGGCTTAAGGAGGAATTAAGGATGTTGGCCGCCACTCTGTTAGTTTAGCTAGAGTGCAGCATCAAAACTGTAGCCTAATTTGTTGTTCTTGAAGTTTTTCAACCACATCATGGCTTAGTATTTTGAAGAGTTGGATGGAACAGTGGATACTGACCTTTGGCCACAGCAGTATTAAAATCTTGAAGCAACCTTGTGTTCAGCTCAGCAGTAAAATAAGTTTTAATTGCTCACCAGTGTGTGTGAGTTCATTTCTTTTTCTTTTTATTGCAGTAACATTGGTTTATAACATTGTACAAATTTCAGGTGTACATCATTCTATTTCGATTCCTGTGTAGATTACATCATGTTCACCACCCAAAGGAGTAATTACAATCCGTTGCCACACGCATGTGCCTAATCACCCCTTTTGCCCTCTTCCCTCTCCCTTCCCCTCTGGTAACCACCAATCCAGTCTCTGTCTCTATGTGATTTTTGTTGTTTTTAATCTTCTACTTATGAGTGAGATCATACAATATTTTCTCCCTCTGACTTATTTCTGTTAGCATGATACCTTCAAGGTCCATCCCTGTTGTCACAAATGGCCAGATTTCATCATTTCTTATGGCTGAGTAGTATTCCATTGTGTGTGTGTATATATATATATACACACACACCACATCTTCTTTATCCATGCGTCCCTTGATGGGCACCTAGGTTGCTTCCAAGTCTTGGCTATTGTGAATAATGCTGTGATGAACATAGGGATGCATGTGTAAACATTTGTGTTTTCATGTTCTTTGGAAAAATACCCAGCAGTGGAATAGCTGGATTGTATGGTAGTTCTATTCTTAATTTTTTGAGGCATCTCCACACTGTTTTCCATAGTGGCTGCACCAGTTTGCATTCCCACCAGCAGTGTATGTGGGTTCCCTTCTCTCCACATCATCTCCAATGCTTCTTTCCTGTCTTGTTAATTATAACCATTCTGACGGAAGTGAGGTGAATCTCTCATTGTAGTTTTGATTTGCATTTCCCTGATAGTTAATGATGTTGAACATCCTTTCACGTGCCTGTTGGCCATCTGTATATCTTTGGAGAAATGTCTGTTCAGATCTTTTGCCCGTCTTTTAAATGGGTGGTTAGTTGTTTTGTTCTTGAGATGTATCAGTTCTTTATATATTTTGGATATTAACCCCTCATCTGATGTATGGACCTTCTGTTCAGCTCAGTAGGAAAACAAGTTTTAACTACTCACTAATGTGTGTGAGTTCATTTCTAATGCTGTCCACACAATGTCGCATTTTAAGCTTTAATATTTTTACTTAACCTTTGGTTTGTAGTTCCACATCAATGCCAGCTACCCCCGAGTTTGGAACATGCCGCAGACGTGGCAGTGTGAGTTAGAGGTTTACAAAGCCACCTACCACTTCATCTTTGCACAGAAGAACTTTTTTACAGGTAATTTTCTAATAAATGTAAATACAGTGAGATTTATCACAGAACTTGTGTACAGTAAGTTTTGCTTTTAGATTCAACATAGTGATTTGATAACACAATTCATACTTTCTTACTTTTGCACTGCTTTTCGGGCCGAGAATATCAGAGGGAAAATTTAAATGTAGGTATTTTGTGCTCTTTTCTAACCCAAACAAGGAAAATACGAACCCAAAACTGAACTTAGAAGAAAATGGACAAACTCATCTTAGGCTAGTCCTTCGTGTCAGTCTAGTGGGGGATAAGATGGGGAAAATGAATCAGTTTCTTTCTGTTCCTGAATTAGGCATCAGCAGCCTTCATTATTTTGTTTTAATTATTGTAATCCACAAACAGTATATTCAAATAGTCAAATATGTTATTTTTTTACTTGGATCCCTACTTACTCCTTTCCGTTGGCATGGGCAATTGAGTTGATGCTATCATTAGTTGGAAAAATTCCTTTATTTCTTGCAGCATATTATGATAGCTACTCATGAGTGTGGGAACACATGGTCTTGGTCTCTGAATAACACAAATATTACTACATAAAAGTATGTAGCGTTGCTTCAGTCTTCCTGTAAAAGATTTAGCCAGATAGAGTCGGTCTGATTTGCCAGGGTCAGTGGCTACGCTAGAGCTCCTAATATTTGCTTGACTGATTGCTGCATTTATCCATCCATCCATCCATCCACCAATCCACCAGTTGTTTACACGCATCTGGTCTGTCCTGAGTAGTTAGATATTTGTGGGTATAGTGGTGATTAAGGTATTCATAGATGGTCCAGTCTTGACATTATTTACTACCAATATGATGTTGATGAAATTACTTAATTATCTAAGCTTCAATTTCAGTTACTAGAGTTTTAGCTTTTTATAATGCCATTACTACAATATGTTCAATTGTGTCTTTTATTTAGTTTTTTGGTTTTATTGGGAGCCTTGGGGACTAGATAGAATGCTTCTACATTCTTGGAGTTATGTAATTCTTCTCCAAGGCTCAAGTCAGGGTCCCGTAGCAGAAATTTTGACACAATCCTTGGCAACATAGATGTCTGTCAGTGAAGCTAAACATTGAATCCGTACTACTCAATTCTGATTTTTGAAAAAAATTATAGCTAAAACTTCTAGTGTGTATTGTCTGTCTCTGTTCTAAGCAATTTGTACGTACTAAATTGTTGAATCCTCGTAATAACTCTCTGAAATCAATATTATTATCGTCATCCTTATTTTACAGATGAGGAAAGTGGGGTACAGAGTGGTCAAGCAATTTGTCCAGGCTCATACCACTAGTAAGTTGGTCAAGCTAGGATTCCAACCCAAGTAGTCTGGCTCAAGAATCTGTTATATACAGTTTCTTTGACAGTAGCCTTTTCCCTCTCACCTAAGATTTTGTAGTTTTTAACTTTGCTAATCTTTTAAAATAGGTTCCTGTTTTCTTTTTTTTTAGATTTTTTATTATAAATTATTCAATTTATTTAAACTGAAAAAAAATCCAAACTCAGCATTTTCAAGCATTTAATCTTTCACGTTGTTTTTCCTCCAGAAATTTCCCATCCTCAGACTCTGGTAGTGCTAAGAATAGTTGGAGTAGAAGTATAAATTCCTCAGGATTTAAAATTTTTTACTTTGTAGTAGCACTTTCATTTAGACTGAGTATTGTATTAGTTACTTTTAAACAGCCAAGTACACATTTCCTAAATTACAACCATGTTTTCCCTAAATTATTTTTTTCTCTAACTCTAATCTTTACATCTCTTAAAATTGACTTTTGGTTTTTTATTTTTTCTAAAATTTATTTGGAGAAATTTAAAAAATATAGAAAGATACAAAACAACTTCTCATCTCCTGGATTTAATGGCTGTAATATTTAGTCATATTACTTCTGTTGCTTTCTAGAGTCTTAAAAACTTTATTTTTTATAAAGGATGGCTTAGAGACTGATACATTTTTAGTCTTGGAGCGAATGTCATGGTGTTTGAATTATTTTCCTCTTTCCTCAGTTTTATATTTCTCTATTGACAGAATTCTACATAAAATAAATTATCTATTTGGTGTGAGGGAATGCCTACTATTCCTCAACAGCCATTCTCGTGCCCATTATTAGTGAGATAAAATTGTTCTTGAGAGATTTCAGTGTGGGACAAAGAGAGCTTCATGATAAATATAATTAGATCCTCAGGAATGAAAGATGTAGAACAAAGGCAGAATCTGGGAATAATGAAATTGACTTTGATTTACTTTGATAAGGGGGAGAAGAAAACAATATAACAGTACTGCAAAGCTCCAGTACCAGTTGATTGGCATTTTATAGGGTGTTTGCCTAGCAACTTAATTATAAAATGAGTTGTAGATGAGTTTTTTCAGACTAACATTTAGATTTCCAGCTTAATAACTTTAAAAATTTGTTTAAAAATTTATCTAAATGAGTATGACAGTTATCAAAAAAGTGCTTCCTTTTTCTAATCAAGTTATTTGATAAAACCATCTGGTAATGAGAGCAGCTTTTGATTTAAAGAGAAATACGAATTAGAAATAGTTTTTGAGGATCCTAGTAAAAATATTTTGTTACCATAACTTTTAATCTTTATCAGTAAGGATGTTGTATAAGCTGGTAGGGAAACTGTCTTGCAGAATGTGTTGAAATTTCAATTAAGGTATAGAAGAAAAAACTATAAGACTTGTTAAAATAGAAATTGGCTAATAATTTTGTAAAATTACATCGGTTGCCTGAGATGATTAGTAGATTATTTGAATTTGTGTTTATTTTACTAGCAATTATACCTCAATCTTTTAACTAGTAGAAATGTAAAGTAGATAAATGGAACCAATAAAAGTTGAAAGTCTCTTATGAATAATGATTCAAACAAATATAAACCATGATCTCAACAAATATAAACCGTGATCTCGGCCCACAGAGAACTTAGAGGATATCACTTGTGGGCATTTCTTGTTTTGTAGTATTTATCACTCTCAAGTGTATTGGCATGTGCTCTAGATTTAGACGAATGAAACAGTACAAAACAGTGTATATATTGAGTGTAAGCATGAATTGTGAAGCTAACAAATGCATGTTGGAAAGACATGAGTACAGAAGAAATCACTATGATCTGAAGGGAATCAGAGAAGGTAAAGAAGGACATTAAGATCTGAAATGGTCTTTGTAAATGAACTCAGTAATACTAAGATTTGTGTAGTCTGTTTCCATAGAGCATTCCAAAGCATGTTCATTTCTGTTGTCCTCACAATGACTTTAAAAACGGGTAGCTGTTATTGCTGTCCCTGAGTTAACAGTGAGGAAATTGAAGCCCAGAAATGTTCAATGCCTTGGACAAACTGATGAAACCAGTAAGTTGAAGAGACATTTAAGAACCATTTTTTGGTTGTAGACCCTGTGCTCTCTCTCTGTAGTATCATGTTGTTGTTAAAGATGGTTAGAGTTTTCTTCAGCAGAGAGGATACCAAGGAGTGTATTTATTTTAGATAATGATAGTTTGAATAAAGGAGCAGAACTAAAAATGTTTATGAGGCAGAAAAGTGAGAAAATCAGCTTGATGAATTTGTACTGTGGAGTTGGCTAATTCCAGAGATGACTTTTGGACGTCTCCCAAGTGCTAGACACTGTGCTAAAGAACAAAGTTAGAAAGCAGGGATAGAGACAGGTTAGTTAGGTAGGGTGGCATGTAGATGTAAAACTTTAGAGGTGAGCGTAGATAGTATGAGGTATGATGAACCACTGTGATTGCTTGTTAAATGAAATAAAAATATATTTAAAGTAAATCTGATGAGTGAAATTTTCTGTATTCGTAGAACAGGTTAAGAGTCAAATGCCTTTTGCTGTTGATATAGTAAAACTCTGTATCTTAATATTAATTTAAGTTGTTATTGACATTTGATATTAAATGTACTATTTTGCCATTTTATTGAGAGGGCTTTCTTTCTAATATATGTACACAAGCTTTTGCACATCGCAGTTAAATTTCAAATGAGTTCTTGATATTACATAAGATAAATTTGACTTCTGATTTCATTATTGAATCTAATAATTTTCACTTTAAAGATTTCCTTTAAAATTCAAAGAAAACAACTTTATGTAATTATTTGCACTTAGTATTTTCCTTAGAATATCTTTAATAATAAATGCTACCATTCGAGGAGGGCTTACCCTGTGGCAGTTACTGTCTAAAACTACATGTATTATCTCAATTCTCACAATAACTGTGAAGTTGTCCCCATTTTGTAGAAGAGAAAACTGATAGCATTTAGGTCATTTGTTCAAGATGACGTGGCTAGTGAAATGATACAGCCAGAATTTAAACCCAGGACTGTCTGGTATCAAAGTTTGTGCTGTAATAATCTTGCTTCCAATTGTTGCTTTCTCTCAAATGCACAAAGTTCTAATTTTATATGCGTAGTGCTGTGTTATGTACTGTGGGATGAAAAGATGAGCGTGACACTTCTAAGAGGAGACCATTCATTGAAAGACATTATTGCTGGGAGTATACAATGCGTGTAAGTGATATGAATGCCAGAAGAAAGAGTAGAGGAAACCATGGTGATAGATCAGGGCTAACATT
Source organism: Equus przewalskii (assembly GCF_037783145.1). Lineage (NCBI taxonomy): Eukaryota > Metazoa > Chordata > Mammalia > Perissodactyla > Equidae > Equus > Equus przewalskii. The sequence goes on along the minus strand of NC_091832.1, from coordinate 105,808,392 downwards.
GCTATATAAAGATCTTTTGCCTTTTGAGGTTAAAAAAAATTAAGATATCAAATGATAAGTAGACTAAGTATATGAACACAGTTTTTAAAAGCAGCAGTTAAACCATACAAATCAGAAATACGACTAATCAGCAATCAACAAAGATGATTGACTATAATTCTAAGGCCAAGTCTATTTTGTTCACCATTGTGTTCCCAGAGTCTAGAACAGAATCTGGCACACAGTAGACAGTTTGTGAGTGTTTGTTGAATGAATAAAACAACATGAGAAAATGTTCAACCCTATTTATAATTAGGAAATTCTATTAAAGTGTGATACCATTTTTCAGTTACCACTTATCAAACTGCACCCTACCTCTCAGAGAGAGAGAGAGAGAGGTAGAAAGAAATATAATGCAGAAGAGGGTACAGTGAAATAGCTAGTAGAACACAGATTTCTGTTAGGAGTATAAATGGATTCACTACTCTTGGAAAGCAATTCTGTAATCTATACTAGTCTTCAAAAAATTCATAAATTTTGGGGGCTGGCCCCATGGCTGAGCGGTTAAGTTCACGCTCTCCGGTGCAGGCAGCCCAGTGTTTCGTTGGTTCGAATCCTGGGCGCGGACATGGCACTGCTCATCAAACCACGCTGAGGCAGCGTCCCACATGCCACAACTAGAAGGACCCACAACGAAGAAGATACAACTATGTACTGGGGGGCTTTGGGGAGAAAAAGGAAAAAATAAAATCTTAAAAAAAAAAAAATTCATAAATTTTGACCTAGTATTTTACTTCTGGAATCTGTACTGACAAAGTAATCCTGAATATGTAAAATATCTCGCATGAAAATGTATGTGGTAACATTATTATAAAGAGCACAAAAATTTGGAAAGTCTAAATATCCAAGTATAGTAAATGGTTAAGTAAATCTTGGCAAATGTCTTTAATGAACTGTGATTAAAATTTTTGTTAATGTGTTTGAAATAGCATGGAAAAATTTTAAGTTCAGTGCAAAAAAGCAACATATAAAACATATGCATCTAGGATAGTGTAAAAATCTACATAGAAGAAAATGTATTCATGATGTTGAATATTTGGGTAGTGGAATATTGAGTGATTTTTTTTCCTCTTTTATCTTCAGAAGTTTCTTTAAAAAAATAATAGGCATATGAAATGCATAACATTTTTTAAATTTGGAACTGTGATTAGTAAGTAAACATTTGTTTACTGTCAAATCATTTAGCTATATCTTAATGACCTTTTAATATTTCATTATAAATATTCTTTTTAGTTACAAAAGAAAAATTCATTTTTGACTGGTATTAGAGTCTTTATATTTTGTTTTCTGAATTTCAATTAATTTTGCTTTCTATCTCCCACCCCGATAATTTTAGATTTAATTCAAGACTGGTCTAGTGATAGTGCTCCAGACATTTTTTCATTTGTTCCATATACATGGAATTTTAAAATCATGTTTCATCAATTTGAAATGATTTGGGCTGCTAATCAACACAATTGGATTGACTGTTCCACTAAACAACAGGAAAATGGTAAGAACTTTTAAAGAATTAGGTTAAGCGTTCTGTTCATGAAGACATACCAACAAAGAAAATTGGTATTGATTTTGTGGTTTTAATAGATAGTAGAATTGATCTTGTCCATTATCTTTTGAGACCGTCAGAGAACTATTTCAGAGTTTGTATTGGACTAAGTGTATTATCTTAAATTTAATTTGATTTGTGTGTATTTAAGGCAATTTTTATTTAAAACTTTATTGGAAATAAGAGTAAATTTTCTTTTTTTCCCTTTTTTTGGTAGTGTATCTGGCAGCCTGTGGGGAAACACTGAACATTGATTTCTCTTTGCCTTTTACGGACTTTGTTCCAGCTACATGTAATACCAAGTTCTCTTTAAGAGTATGTATAATTGAATGTGTTGTTTATTCCATAAGGTTTATTAGTAAGTTTGATTTCCCAAAGCTTATCTTTACCGTCCCCTGCCCATCTCATTGCCACCCGGAGGTATTTTAGCTTTCCTGTATTGTTTACTAACTTTAGTGTCTGTTACAGAATTGTTATTTCTTTTTTGCAGTTAACTGTAATATTCTGCCATTCCCCTAAGTTCGCCAACTTCCCCTAAGAAATTGGGCAATAAAAAAAAAATTTCCTGAGCTGATTATTTTTTTAGAGCTCATTTCTAAAAATCTATATATTCTCTTACGAACCCCTTCTAACTCTAATGTTTACTCTGTCTATGAACTAGATTTTAGTTACCTATATTTCATTCCTAATTGTAACCACAATTTCAAGGAATAACCACAAATACCTTTCTTTTATCCAAAAGCCAGCTCTTATGAGTTCAAAACGTTGTGGAACACCTAATTTTAGATTATGTGCAATCAGTAGTAGTTGTTAGTATTGGTGGAGGTTACGGTAGTAAAAAATAGCAACAATAATAATAAGAGCAGCTAAGACCTATTAAACGTGTTCTATGTGTCAGACACTATTCCAAGTGCTTTGTGTGTAGTAACTCATTTAATTCTCAGATCAGCCCTCTTGAAGTAGTAGTTGTCATTATCTGCATTTATGGACTAGGACACTGAGGAGCCGAGCTCCTGTAACTTGTCGTGCAGCTAGTGAGTGGCTGAGTTGGAATTTGAACCCAGGCAATATAGATTAGGGCTCTGTTCTTTTAACCACTCTGCTATGCTGCCTGTTAAGAAACCAGGCATCATGACGAACAAAGAGGGGCTGGCCCATGGTCAAGTGGTTGAGTTTTGGTGCTCCGCTTCGGCGACCCAGGGTTTCTCGCCAGTTCGGATCCTGGGTGCGGACCTGGCACCGCTTGTGGGTCTGTGCTCGGGCAGCGTCCCACATGTCACAGCTTGAGGGACTCACAACTGAAATATACAGCTATGTGCTGAGGGGCGTTGGGGAGAAGAAGGAAAAATAAGAAAAAGTAAATCTTAAAAAAAACCCCAAAAAACAAAGATTAGGAGATAAGGAAAAAAGTGAAACTGAGTGAGGGTCCTTTGATAAACCTATTTGGAATTCTTAAAAGTCACTTGAGGAACCAAGACTTACTAGAATCGAAAGAGACAATTGTATTTTAAAAATTAATAAAAATGCACAACATATTCCACTTGAGCTCATATTAGATGATTTTTAATTTTTTTTCTGAGTTATATGTGAAATTGTGAATTCCCATGGAAGATAATCTTTTTACTCTTTTGTGGAAGGAAACTATGCCTTTTACTTTCCTGATTTTTTTCGTTGACTTTCTAACTAGGATTGTTTTAGTCAATGTAAAATCTTATTCCAGTTATTTACCTGACCATTCAGGGTAAAATCTGTGACTTGAAATTTGTGTTTTTCTTTTGAATTTATTCTCATGATTACTATAGATAGGTTTGCCTGTAATAGTAACCTAACATATTTATGTACCTATTTTACTACTTTGGGTTATTATAAATTATTTTTTAGGGAGAAGATGTTGATCTTCATTTGTTTCTACCAGATTGCCACCCTAGTAAATATTCATTATTTATGCTGGTAAAGAATTGCCACCCAAATAAAATGACTCATGATACTGGTATTCCTGCTGAGTGTCAAAGTGGTCAGAAAACAGTTAAACCAAAATGGCGGAACATTACTCAAGAAAAGTGAGTGCATAAAATTCGTGATCTAAGTATTTTATGTTTATATGTGAAGAAATTATTCTTCTGATTCTTTCAAAGAATACCAGTAAAATTTGGTTATCTGTAACTGGTGTCTGTATGCAATTAAAGGAATAAGTACCTGACTAGAAACTTTGTTTTTTTACTCTTCGAAGGGCTGGTTGGGTTGAATGCTGGACTGTCCCAAGTGTCATGCTTACAATTGATTATACGTGGCATCCAATTTATCCACAAAAAGCAGATGAACAGCTAAAACAATCATGTAAGTGTTTTTATATCGTTTGTACTTTTGAAACTTTTGCTGTTATAATTGATAATCATCAAAGATAGAAAAAAAGTAAAAAATTTGGAAATGCATCCAATTTTTTGACATAAATCTTTTAAGAATTTTGGTATAATTACAGCTAACTTTCATTGAGCATTTAATATGTATCAAGTACTAGGCCAAGCTGTTTCCTGGCTTATATTATCTCATTTAATCTTTACAACAACTCTGTGAGAGAAATATTATTATTATTGTCATTGTGGAGTTGAGGAAATATGCTCAGAGAAACTAATTTTCTCAAGGTCTGCCAAGCTAGAAGCAATAGAGTTGGCATATGAAACAAGGTCTGTGTGAGTCTATATTTAAAGTGCTTGATTTGTGAAATGTTAGTTTCTTTAATGCATTTTGACAACTCTCATATCATCATAGTTTCCCTGAAGCTTATATGCCTTATTATCAGGATCCAAAATGGAATTAGAGTCAAATGATATTTTCCTTGTTTTTCCAGTGAGTTAAGTTTTAAAGAATAGTTTTCATAATTTTCTTTTGTGTGGAGGTTGATAATATCACAGTGTTTTTGAATAGTTCTTTATGTGAAAATAAATTTGTAGTTTAATGCCCACGTATAGTTAAAGCCTAATTGTGAGCCGAGTTTATGTTGCAGGGACTCACTGAGAGTGTTACCTATGTTAACAGGAACTTTTCATTGATTCTTTGCCATCTGATTTATGTATTTCCATACATATTTCAGTGAAGTTTATTCTTTATTTGCTTTCTTACTTATTAGTCTTTCAGGTTTGTTTTCATTATGTAGTATAGATATTATATCAGTGTTAATTGTTTTCATATTTGCAAAATAGAATTTTGTAGTGAATAGTCCTTGAAGAACTTCTAAGAGGTACTTTTCCCCCTCCCCCAAATGTTATATTTTTTCCTCTCAATTTCTTCCAGTGTCAGAAATGGAAGAAACGATGCTCTCGGTGTTAAGGCCATCCCAGAAAACATCAGACAGAGTTGTTTCTTCTCCCTCTGCTTCTTCACGCCCACCCATTGATCCCTCAGAACTTCCACCTGATAAACTTCATGTAGAAATGGAACTCTCCCCAGATTCTTGGATAACTCTCTATGGACCTCTATTAAATGCCTTTCTGTGTATAAAGGTATGATTTTTAAAAGAATTTATATTTAAACATAAGCAAAGCAGTTAATGTCTAATTGAAATTGAGACCATTTGAAATAGCCAGTTGGATGTTTTGAACATGTTGAGTTTATATTATATATGTTGACTGGACTTGCGGTGCTAGACTCAATTACAAATGTATTTATTAAAAACAATGTGCTTCTCAGTTCAGCATTTTTTTTTTTGAGCATTTAGTATGTTCTAGGAATTGTGCTATTTGCTAGAGATGGAAATGATATAGCATCTGTTCTCAACAAGATAAGAGGGGTATAGCAGGATAGACATATATATGGACAAATTTTAACATGTTGTAATTAATGCAGCAATAGAAATCCAAGAGAACCTTGTTATCTGAGGATAATCGTTACCAGGAAAAGTCTGCTTCGAGTGAGTGCATTAAAACCAAACAACTTTATTTCATGGTGAATATTAAGCAAAGATTTGTTTGGAGCTCTGTCTTAAAAAGTGAAGCAAATATATGAAAATGAGTTTATTTCAGAGTATGACAAATTTAGTTTTTGAAGAAATATGTGCTACTTCTTTGAACAAAGACTGAATTAAGTGTTGATTCACTTTGGTATAATTCTTCCACTGAAATTTCATGATTACATAGTATGATAGCACTTTAAGGTTGATGTCTATAGCATGATTATGAAGAGATGCTATTTTAAGAAAAATATTTGAGCACCTTGTCAGTTTTCTAGACATCTCTCTTATTCTTTTGATATTCAAATCATACTTTTAAAAAGTTCCCAGCAAGTCATCAATAATTCTTGCTGATTTACCCTTCTTTATAGGTAACTGCTCTAAGGCTTGAAGATCCTCACTTATCACTGATGGCTCTACTTGTGATTTGAGCAGTTATCCAACATCACTCTTAGCAACTTCACAAAAATTTTGCATTTTTCTGGGATTTTGCAAATTCTCTTGCTTTAGATTTTCATGGTACTGTCGGATGTTTACTACATTTGATAATCAAAGAGAGACTAATTGTCCAGAATTACCAATCATGAGCAGGAGCGTTACTTGTGGGATGGATGTTTGTATGAGTCTAATCTTATCAGTATTATTTGCTTCCTTTTGCAGTTTCACGACTGCGGAGGTTTGGGTATTGAATGCTTAGCTAAAAAGGAATCCCATAATGTACAGGAACAGGAGTAATTAATTCTGAAAAGGATCTAGGATGATCCAGGTTGGTCAGGGATAGACAAGCAAGGTTTGTTAGGAAAGGCTCTCTGGAAGAAGTGCTCACTGAATAAGCTTTGAAGATGGATAAAATCTCAATGTTTGAGTTACTGTATTATATTTACTAAAAACACCATAAAGCATCAGGTGATGCACTTTAAGATAAAAGATGCAAGGCAACATGTATTAAATACTTTTGGAAACCTACAGTTTCTGTTTGGTTTTACCTTTTCTTCCCCTGGGGTTTTAGGAGAGATTGCTGAAAGAGTGATTCTTCAGATTCAAAGGGGGGAACACACACACACACACGCACACACATCTTTTTCTTTCTTGTAACCATTGTTTGACCTAAAATATTCTTCAAATTTTTCTCCCAATACCTTATTTTCTTAGGATTCCATGTGAATAACTAAAGAATCTAAAATGCAATTTCAAACTTGAGTCTTCCTGAAGAGGCTGAATTATACTTTAATTTAAATATAAGCAATGATTTAGTTAGCAGCTAAAGCTAGTTATGTTGATATAATATCAGTTTTGAATACTACCAGAGAGGTATTAACTCTGGCTTTTGCATTACCATATGTACATCAGACCTCAATTTTTTTTATTTAAAAAAGTCCACACTGATCAAAAATAAGAGGACTATAACAAAGAAGAATACAGAGGAAGAAGTATGTGGCTTTATTTTAGACTTCATTATAATTTCAGAGATATAACCTCTGATGGTAGTTTATTATGTTTTAATGCAGACTTTTCTGTGCATTAAAGATTTTATAACAAGTTTTTAATAGTGTCAAAGTTTGTTGTGCTAAAGATTGTATTAGTATTTGCATTCATCAAATTAATTCAGGACTTGTATGAAGTGTCTACAAAAACAAATTTAAAATTTTTAAGTTTTGAGATATTTTATAAACTATGTATCCAAAACATGACAGCCAAAAAATTTTTCTAGCCTAGTGAACTCTATTCTTCCTTTTATTAGGACTATATGTAACTCTTTAAGTTTCTTTCTTTTTCCCTACCCAGAAAGCTTAGTGTCGTGCTGACATGGAGATGTTATTTTGAATATCTCTGTCTTTCCATTACCTTTTTTCCCCCCATTTGTGTTAATAATTTATGTTCTACTCAGTGTCAGTGTTAGAACTTGAAAACTTTTTGGAAGTTAGGTATGAGATATGTATAATGTATGTATGTATATGTAAAAGAAAACTATGAAAACTCATGTAACTTGAGATTGTATTTGTTTTAGTTATCAAAAGTAAACAACAAGAAATTCTAAAGGATACACTAGAAAAAAAAAAGAATCGCTCTGTATTTGTTTGACTGTAAAACTGACCTCCAAAATCCACAAAAGAAACTAGGCCTGGCATTATCATTATAAAGAATTCTAGGAAGAGTATATACTAAACATGCATTAAAATTTATGAGGATGTTTTATGGAAATGAGAGGTCTTCTGAAGGTGTAGACAACATAGCAACTCTCAAGTGTCAGTGCAAAGTCGTTTCAGTCATACTGGAAAAGCTTCATGTCATTTCTTATGTTGTGGATACAAGGTTGAATAACAGTACCACTTATATTACTTTTCTGAACTGACTTCTTTTAGTCTCATTACGTTTTTTCTTAATGGAAGAAGAGAAATCTGAATCTAAATAGTGATAGCATGTCAGTGGTGGCAAATAGTAACTATGGATTAAGGGTATATATGGCAAGTATGTTTTCCTTATTACAAAAATAGTGTTAGTGGCCCTGAACAGAAGCCTGGTATCAAGTTTCCATTAAAAAAATTTAATATTGGAAACAGAATACTGGTAGGGTTTTTTTCCCTGCATCTCTGATTTTATTAGCCTTCTTTTAACTATTGTTGATGATTCTTCTTTTTTCTTTTTTGAGAAATGAGTATCGTTAGGTAAGTATGAATTTTTAGCTAGGAAAAAAATGGCTGTCTCCTGTTACTTGAAGTAGGTTACTTGACACTTAATACACTATCTCTAAGAAAATAAAATTACAGAGGACTCTTAAGAAAATTGAAACTGTAGCTTATTTTAGCGTTTTAAAATCATACAGGCTAGGATATATGACAAAAGAACACATTTTCCCAGTTCTGTAAGCCAATCGGTAATTCTTTCCGTGAATCCTTAAGAAATTAACCCTTCCAGATGGAATTCACATTTAACAAACCTCACAAAACTTAAATAAGACATCCAACATTAAACATTTAACTGAGACTAACTTTTTCAAGGAGTTATAATTTTAGAAGTATATTTTGTTGATAATATTCAAGAGCTGCAAATGTGTTGTCACTAAAGACTCCTAGCATTTTGTAACTCTGAAAACAGTCATTGACACATTTGGTGAAAATGTTCCCTAAAGAATTTGATATGAGTTATTTCTGTTTCAGATAATTAAGTGGAGATTGGTTTAGAAGCAAGTTGGACATTAGACCCAAGAGAATCTTTTTCTTTTAATTGTAGTAATCTTCAGGAATCTCTTTGTTTTTTTTTTTAAGATTAAAAATTGTAAGAGACTGTAAGTGACTACAAGGGAATATTTTAAAAATAAGAGATTTACATGGTAGGATTATTAAAAATTAGCTAAAATAAGTATATCTTATTTCTGTTGGTTTGTCGGTAACTTAGTATGTTGAATGCTAATAAACATGAATGGTATACGTTGACTCCTTAAATCAGTTGTGTGGAGAGAGGGTGGGGCAGAGATGACTGGGTCTGGAGCCTGTTTGCAGATAAAATCACCGAAGGAACTTTGTCACTTTCCGCCTGCCTCTGGATTCCATATTTACTGTAAATCTACTGAACCTGTCTCCAGGACTAGATGACGGCATGTATGTTTTAAAAAGACTTCTCAGATAATCTAAGGGAGAACTGCTGCTCCGAATACCTCTAGGGTTTTAATGTTGATTGAAATTTTTCAGACATTTATTTTTAGTTTTAAAAATTTAATGTTGGAATTTAGGATAAAACTAATGCTTATTTACTTTTATTTTTGTGCTTGAATTTGTCCATGCCTCAGAGTTATATATGCACTTTTATCAAGATTTCAAGTGGCTGACCCAGTGGTATAGTGGTTGGGTTTGTACACCCTGCTTTGGTAGCCTGGGTTTGCAGGTTTGGATCCCAGGCACAGACCTACACACCACTTGTCAAGCCATGCTGTGGCAGTGTCCTGCATACAAAATAGAGGAAGATGGGCACAGATGTCAGCTCAGGGACAATCTTCCTCAAGCGAAATAGGAGGATTGGCAACAGATGTTAGCTCAGGACAGATCTTCCTCACTCCCACCAAAAAAATAAAACCACCCCACAAAAATAAATAAATAAATAAAGGAAATGCTTTAAAAAAAGAGAGAGATTTCAAGAAGGTTCTAAGTCGGCCCTGTATTAGTTAGAGGCACATAACAATAGAGAATAAAGGAAAAAGCACCAGTTCAGTGAGTGAGTAGATTTGAGATTTTAATATTAGTCCTGCCACTAATTAACTGAATGACCTTAAGCCCTTCAACATCCTTTCCTATGAAAAGATATTCATTGACCTGATGTCCAGAACCCTAGCCAGAAAATAAATGTCAATAACCAAAGTGCAGAATTTACAAAAATACGAACTTGGTTCTAATATTGAACAAATATAATTAAGTGTTAACTGGAATATTTTAAGAACTTTTGATTACTACTGGCAGATCATATAGGCAAAATTTAAATTCAGAATTAATGGGAAGGAAAAAGAATTTTAATTAAAAATAAATTTAGGGGCTGGCCCCGTGGCCGAGTGGTTAAGTTCGTGCGCTCCGCTGCAGGCGGCCCAGTGTTTCGTTGGTTCGAATCCTGGGCGCGGACATGGCACTGCTCATCAGACCACGCTGAGGCAGCGTCCCACATGCCACAACTAGAAGAACCCACAACGAAGAATACACAACTATGTACCGGGGGGCTTTGGGGAGAAAAAGGAAAAAATAAAATCTTTAAAAAAAAAAAAATAAAAAAAAAATAAAAAAATAAATTTAAATTCTGATGCAAAAACTCCCAGAATAGTAATAGTTGAAACACTTCTGAAATTCTGATGCATAAGAGCAAGATGAACTGTGTGAAATGTGTTTATAACACGTTTTTGTCATCACTAACCAAAATTGGACATTTGTATTGAAGCTATTAAAATATTCCCGATAAATATCGCAACTGGGACATATAAATTGTAGTGTTTAGCTAATTGGATTTAGCCAGATGGATTTTCAGTGAATTGTTCTTCTTCTCCCAAAGGATGTCTCTGGGTTTTATTGCCTCAGAACTCTGAGAAGCACAGATTGAAAACCATTGAACCTTACAGAGCTTAAAAGGTTTCTTCTGGTACCGAAATTGAAGTTTTTGCTGTAATTGGAGGTGGCGTTGTCATGAAGCTTTACTATAAACTTCTGTAACTTTTTGTTTTGGTTTTTTTTTTTGCTATTTATTTGCTAAGCAGCCAAGTAAGTGTAAGTTTTTAATATGTATATCTTTTTCTCATTTTAAGGAAATAGACTTGATGCTTTTGATTAAATAAGATAGGTTAGGGAGGGAGATTACAAATTTCGGGCTCTAAGGTGAGAAGTTATTTTTACATATCTCTTTTGATAGCAGTTTTTTCTTAACATTCATAGGAAAACTACTTTGGGGAAGATGACATGTATATGGATTTTGAAGAGGTTATTTCAAGCCCTGTTCTGTCACTGTCAACATCATCCAGCTCTGGGTGGACTGCTGTTGGAATGGAAAATGACAGAAAGGAAAATGAAAGTTCAGCCAAGTCAATTCATCCGCTTACCTTGCGTCCTTGGGATATTACTGTACTTGTTAATTTGTACAAAGTTCACGGGCGTCTTCCTGTTGTAAGTGTTTGCATATTAAAATAGTCTGAAGTGTATTATGGAATTCACCCAGCATAGGAAACTAAATATGTGTCTGCGCGCGTGCACACACATACACACACTCTCTCTTACAAAAAATTCAGATTCAGAAACTTGTAAATATATCCTTTTATCTTTATAAGCTAGTTTATTATTCTCTTCATACTGTAATTACTTGATCATTGATTACTTTCTGTTTTTCTTTTACTTTAGCTCCCTCTTTGCTGTTCTGCGTAACTTTAGAACATTTTGTCATGGCATTGAGTTGAGTAGTTTATAGTTAGCCTGATGGATATTCTAGGACTTAACATTTTCTTAGCCTTTATCTCAAACTCCAGATCAGTTTGGGGCCTTGTGTTGGACCCATTACAAAATCAAGATTCAGGCCTGATCCTCAATGTTGAATTGTGTCAGAGGTTTGGATTCAGCACAGAATCCTGGCTCGCTCTAAGGATGGCCCTTGGGCCTGTTGAAGCTGACTTGGAATGAGATGATATTGTCCGTGGAACCCAGGGCCATTGGAGCCAGGCCAGACAGGCAGTGGGTGGCCCTAGAGCTTTGTGCTGCATGCTGGCTCCATGTCATGTGCCTAGGGTTACACAGCCGAGAAGTTACCTCTGGTGCTTAGTGAACCTAATGTCTTTACTGAGGTAGGGAATAGTGGTTTTTGTCAGCACTGTTTCTTCTTTTTAAAAGCCAAAATCTCTCAGTTAGATAAATGTAATTTTTATTTTTCCATACATCCTTGGTCTTTGTTTTTTTATATCTTGATTATGGTATTTTGTTTGACTTTAGCATGGAACTACTGATGGTCCTGAGTGCCCTACAGCTTTCTTGGAAAGACTGTGTTTTGAAATGAAAAAAGGATTTAGGGAGACCATGCTGCAACTCGTCCTCTCGCCCCTGAATGTGTTTGTCAGTGATAACTATCAGGTAATGTGAAAGTGACTTATGGTGGAGACTTAGAGATTTTTTATTATTCTTTATGGGGTCAAACAACATGTTAGCTTTTGTGCATGCAATATAAAGCTCTTTAAATTAGAGACTTTTAATTTAACTACATTATGAAGTAGGTGTGTGATATACATATGAATTTTTCAAGAATCTGTTTTCTTTTTCTTCTGTTCCCTACTTATATAATCTCAATTATATTTTGTATCTGTTTTTAGAAATGGAAAGAAATACTTTATAACTTCCTCATATTTATGGAAGAGAAAAATCCATAAAATGTTAGTTTCAACTTAGATTGAAATCACAACCTAAGAATTAGTATTAACCAGTACCATAATCTTCAAAACATGCATAGCTACATGATCAGTGATTTATTCATCTAACTTACTTACAAGATACTTTATCAGTGCCTTCAAGAATTAGCGCTGGCTCTGTTTTGGAAGAGAACCAATGATATTCATCAAATGGAAATAACTTACATTCCTGGGTAGATTATCACTTTATTATTATTTTTTAATGCCAAATGTCTTCTCTTGGCACCTACCACTGCTTTAGGGCCCTTTCCCTACTTTTAGTCAAGTTGTTTACTTTAGAAATATAAATGGATTTTAATATAAGGCAAAGTAAAATAATAAACAGGGGAGGGAATCTCACATCCCAAAATCATACTATGGATTCTATGTAGTAACTGATTATCTTATTTAACATAACATAGCCCCTTTTCATTCTTTTGCCTTAACTGACTGTATTTTTCTACATAGATTAATTTTTTCAAATTTAGTCGTGTGCTGCATAATGATGTTTCAGTCAATGATGGACTACCTATGTGACAATAGTGACGTAAGATTAGTACCGTATCTAGGTGTGTAGTAGGATGTCCTATTTAGGTTGGTGTAAGTACACTCTGCGATGTTTGCACAAGGATGAAAACAGTAACAACGCATTTCTGAGGAGGTAGCCACGTCGTTAAGTGACACTTGATTGTATATGTATTTGACGTAGGTGAGATCATAGTACCTGAAACTTAACGCTTAATATTTTCTTGTTTTTGCCACAGAATGTGTTTCTCTTTTTAAACTTTTATTTCAAAATAATTATAGATTCACAGGAAGTTGCAGAGAGTACAGAGAGGTCTTGTGTACCCTTCACCTAGTTTTCTGTGTGTTGATCTTTTACATGATTATAGTGCAGTATCAAAACCAGGAAGTTGACACTGGTACAACGTGCCATAATTCTGTGTCATTTTATCACATGTAGATTCATGTAACTGCCACTGAAATCAAGATACAACACTGTTCTGTCATTACAAAGATCTTGCATAGCACTTTTATTTTAACTTGCCACAGAAACCTTAAAAATAACTCATGTCCTCCTCTCCCTAAGTTGTAGGTCATTAGAATTGGTTGTTTTTTAATTCTGGGAGGCCACTGTGTGGAAAGGAAGCCCATCTCCTTTTTTCAATCTGTTGAGGAAATTAATAAAGGTAAAAGGGAAATATCTTCTTATGGCTGAGTTCTGAGAATCTTGGATGAGTATCTCTGGTTTCTTATGAGTACCTGGTGACCCTTTAACTTTTATTTTAATCATTGCATTCTCAAAAGACTTTACCAGATACAAAAAATATTTTGTTGAGCTCATTATGAGAGTTCACATTAACCCTGATTACTTGTACAGAGACTGAAGTCTAGAGTATGATTTATTTGGTGATTAGAAAAGGAGTTCATGGGGTGAAGATAGCAAGGAGATAGTTAGAAGTACTGGTGATACTTTGTTTCCTAGGTGGTTAGCACTTCATAATTCACCCCAAAGACAGGATGCTCTCTATATATTCTCTTGGAATTAGATTACCTACGTAACTTGCTTACGTTTTATATTGCTGGCGTGACTATTCCTAAGAAATCTTTTCTTCCTTTATCCTATCTGATATTCCTTCACAGTGGGAGGCTTCACACTGTGACTATATCTCAGGATCAGTCCTGGGTCACTTAGCTGTAGCTGCTCATTCTTGGTAGCATTAGTCTTAACGCAGGACCTCAAGGTTAATGAGCTAAGGTGATGATGGATGGCTTATTGTGTCCAACTTATGAAGCCACACGTTTTATTTTATGATCGTCTTATGATGTGTATTAGTTTCCTAGGGCTGCCATAGCAAAGAACCCCACACTGAGTGGCTTAAACCAATAGAAATTTATTCTCCCAGTTCTGGGGCCTAGAAGTCTGAAATCAAGGTGTTAGCAGGGCCATGCTCTCTCTGAAGGCTGTAGGAGAGGATCCTTCTTTGCCTCTTCCTAGCTTTTGTGGTTGCCAGCAATCCTTGGACTTCCTTGTCTTGTAGATGCATCACTCAAATCTCTGCCTCTGTCTTCACATGGCATTTTCTACTTGTGTCTGTGTGTCCCAGTTTTCCTCTTACAAGGACACCAGTCATGGGATTAGGGTCCACCCTAATCCAGTGTAACCTCATTATAACTTGATTGCATCTGCCAAGACCCTATTTCCAAATAAGATCGTAGTCACAAGGTACCCGAGCTTAGGACTTGAACATATCTTTTTAGGATACTCTTCAACCCACAATATAATGCAAGCTATGATAAAATTCAGAGTATGAGCTTTATTGGTGTATGGGGTAGGTTATAGCTTTAGGACAATCCAAGATCTGCGTGTATTTTTTTTTTTTGAGGAAGGTTAGCCCTGAGCTAACTACTGCCAATCCTCCTCTTTTTGCTGAGGAAGACTGACCCTGAGCTAACATCCGTGCCCATCTTCCTCTACTTTATACTTGGGACGCCTACCACAGCATGGCTTTTGCCAAGTGGTTCCATGTCCACACCCAGGATCCGATCTGGAGAACCCCAGGCCTCCAAGAAGCAGAATGTGCAAACTTAACCACTGCACCCCTGGGCCAGCCCCTACATGCATTTTTGATTTCAAAAAAGCCTCAACAATTTTATACTAAGAATTATGGAATCTCAGTGCAAGAAGAGATCTTTGTTGACCATCCTCTCCAACTCCCTCAGATAAAATATAAGGGAACTGATGTCTGGAGAAGTTAGGTGATTTTATATACTGTCACAGCTTAGATAAGATAAAATAAAAACTGTATCAGAAGAGCTTCTGGAGCTGTTATAAAGTCACAATTTGAAATTTCCTTTTAAGAATTCCTTATGACTTAGATTTAGCTCTTATCCGTAAAAATTTCTTTTTTGAGAAGGCATTTCCCAAAATGTATTGAAACAAGGAACGCTAGCCCTGTAAGATGGGCTGCGCACCCACGCTAAAAACACTACCATAGTAAAATTAGGTTGGGAAGTATCTGTGAACTGTCTCAGTGTATATTAGTATATTGAAGTCTTTGAGAAGACTTGCTGTGAAGAAAGCTATATGGTTTCCTAGTCAGCAGTATCTACCTTTTGTAATCACTCTGTTAGGTGCATTGGGATACATAATGAGCAAGACAGAAATGGTCTTTACCCTAATAAATGGTGGAGAAGATAAATATTTGAGGGAGTTAAAATTAAGATAAATAATTTCAAGTGTGAAAAGTGCTCAAGAAGAGGTGTGAGGTGCTTTGATAGCATGTAGTGATCTTGAGAGAAGAACATGATAATATTTGCCTTTTTAAAAGATCTCTGTGGTCATTTTGTAGAGTATGGAGCAGAAAGATGTAAAAATGAATGCTGGGGGCCTTGTCCCATGGCCAAGTGGTTAAAGTTTTTCACTCTCTGCTTTCATTCTTGGCCCAGGTTCATGGGTTCAGATCCTGGGTGCAGACCTACTCCACTCACCAACCACGCTGTGGAGTTGTCCCACTTCCAAAAAAAAATAGAGGAAGATTGGCACAAATGTTAGCTCAGGGCTGATCTTCCTCAAGCAAAAAAAAAGAAAAAAGAGGAGGGTTGGCAATGGATGTTAACTCAGGGCAAATCTTCCTTAGCAAAAAAAAAAAAAGTGAATGTTGGGAGGCTTTGCAAAGATCCTGGCAAGAAGTCAGATTATTTGAATCAGGATGATAGCAGTGAAGATAAAGAAGGTCAATGCATTTGTGAGAGATGGGAGGGTAGATTCTACAGAAATTGGTGATTAATTGGGTAGGGCATTGCCAAACATTTGATTCTGTATTCTGGGGAAACTAGTGTTCCATGGAATACCCTGTTTTAGGACATATCCTTGAGCTTTCTGAATAAGTCTTAGAAATTTTCTCTGTGAAATATTTCATGCTTTTCAGTAGTGAGTATAAAATTATTCCCTGTAAGATAAATCTATCCTTTTTATATTTACATAGTTCTCAAAATCTGTATGGAAGATGGCTGCTTTTTTTTTAACCTAGTTCTTCATTTTGTGGTCTTAATGTTCTTTGTTATTCTCTAATATTTTCGTCTTTTTAATATTTTGATCTCACATTCCTGCCTTCCTATAAAAGATTGGCCTGTTACATTCACTGTCGGTCCGAACACTAGTTTCTTTTTATTCATCACGGCAGTGACCAATCAGAGATCTGCCTTCTTTTCAGGACTTCGCTGTCTTGCTTTGCAGTTGGGCTCTCGTGGATATTGTCAGTAAAGAAGCTTAACTCAGACTACTTTTATGGGTACAAGGTTGTGTTAGGAGCTTGTGAATCCTGAAGTCTCATTTTCCCAATAACATGTTTTTACTGTTTGTCTCTAGGGAAAAAAAGCAACCAAAAAGTATAACATGATTTTCTTGTACTTCTTACAATCCTTTTCTTACTGTTTTCAGCAGCGACCCCCAGTGGATGAAGTACTCAGAGAAGGGCACATCAATTTGTCAGGTCTCCAGCTGAGAGCACACGCTATGTTCTCAGCAGAAGGTCTTCCTTTGGGAAGTGATTCCTTAGAGTATGCATGGCTGATTGATGTGCAGGCTGGAAGCCTTACAGCAAAGGTCACGGCACCACAGGTATGACTCTCAGAGCACTGTCTCCTGAATGACTCTCTTTTTCTTTTACTCACTCACCTCCCCAAGACGAAGTTGTCTGCCTGGTGAATGTTCATTGCATTTGCTTTTGGATAGAAGTCATTCAGAATTTTCTTAGCAATAGACAAGTCAGAGACAGGTTTCACTTTTCTGAGCCACACAGAGTTGACGGTGTATTGTTTTATAGTTCTCCATAATACCTTCAAGAATTCAAGACTTTCTTTCTGAAAAACACAGGATGAGAACTGTTCTGGAAATCACATTATATATTATTAAAATTATATTAGTTGACTCTGCACTGTTGGAACAGTGTTCTTTTCCAAGAATAGAATAATTTTCCAAGACCTTTGCTTTCTTATATATTTTTAAAGTAGGATTTGAAAATAACATTTATGATGTTATGGATTAGGTAGCATCGTTCTTTACTTGTCATGTCCGAAAGCAAGACATCATCATTGTACCTGCTGTTAGTGATATAGATACTGGTTTTAAAAAAATAAAAACGAATTTACTGGTAAGTTAACCTGGTCTAGAGTGCTAGTTGTGATCCTTTTGGATAAATTCCCCCCCAACCCCAATCCTACTTAGTCTTTAGAAGACTCAAAAGATTATTTACTTCTGGAAATGAACCATTGAAATTTAGTTGAATAGCCATATTACTGTAACATTTCACCTATTGAGCCACATATTTATGATAATATGCATGCTTATCTTGGCATTTCAAAAGACTGGAATTGGTAGAAATGCACATGCTCAATTTTGATAGAAAGTAACAGAATGGGTATGAAACATATAATTTAGAGGTAGGTAGTAGCAACAAGAAGGTGAATAAAGAATCTAGGTACCTTGTATATCTGAAATAAGTTGTCGGAAGGCAGCAAAAATTAAGATTCTAGAAATAGTAGGAAAATGAATGGAACTGAAAAGGGATATTTTATATAAAAATGGATGAAAAGAAATATATAACGGAGTGTATAAAAATAGATCAAAAGAAATATTCAGTGCTCACTGACCTCATAACTATCCTCTCCTTATTGTCTGCCATTTCTTGCTTTTAAATAGATAAGTAAAAACTGAAGCATATTCCTTTAAGGATTGCTAGAGTCTCATATGTTTATAAGGTGCACTTATTAGGAGATGAAACATTTCTGTTTCTTCACTAGAGTCTTGGCATCACTGTTTCCTGTGAGATTCCTGAATCCATAGGTGCTTTTAATGTTTATTCCATGCTTTGTGTGTTTTAAAAGTGAAATTCATGTTTTCCAAAAGTTTAAATTATGTGCTTATTTGAGGGGATGATATCACGTATACCTGTGTCTCAGTGTGTTTATTGTTAACTTCAAGCAATTATAAAATTAAGGTTTTTTAAACTCGAGATTTGATGAAGAATTGATATGTGTTTACTTAAGCTACTATTTATACAACAAAAGTACTTTAATATTCAAAATAACTGACTTTCCAAGATTGTAGCAGAATATGATAATTAGATACTACAAATTTCACATCAAAGCTTGGTTTATTATTAGGTAGAGAATTTTAGGTGCTTTTCTATGCAGAGAATTCCAGTTAGTCTTATGAGGAGAAAGATAAAACCTTTAAGAAAAATTCTTTCTTTAGAAGTTGCTGAAGTTGAACTTTTCAATTGAAATGAATTTTCCTTTGGTGATACTTTTCATTCAGAAATGAAAAGTAATATGAGCTTATAAATGACGTCAAGGTAGAAAAATCACGTTTTGGGCTAAAAAGCACATCATGTAACAGCAGGTATAAGACAGAGTTTGGGCTCTTTCAAGCTCTCTTAGTATTCTTGATAAGCTTTTGAACTCTGAACACTTGTTGAGAATGCTAACAATGTTGTCACTCGGTCACTGCTTGTTTGTAGCTGGCTTGTCTCTTGGAGTGGGGGCAGACATTTGTTTTTCATGTGGTATGTCGGGAGTATGAACTGGAAAGACCAAAATCAGTACTAATATGTCAGCATGGAATTGATCGTCGGTTCTGTGAATCCAAGGTATGTTGAGAAATATGTTAGCAGTATTATGGACATTTATGGATTTTTTAAAATGAAAGATTGGCATATCAGCTTTAAATCAAATGCACATAGCCATCAAGTAAACACTATAGTTCGGTTTTTTCAATTAATAAAATTATTTTGCAGGTTCTTAGCCAGTTGTATTTAGTTCTAAGTATCTAAAATATGAGGTAATTATTAAAACATACATCACAAATAAATGGAGATACTATAAAAGTTTTATCTCTTCCATTTTACTGTTAGCACTCATATCTTATTGCAGTACTGCACTAACTCTTTGGGATATGGTTGTATATTTATGTGGAAGATTTAGAAATTGAAGCAAGAAGGAGGTTAAATTCCTTATGTGACATTGTTTGCAGCCCCCTCTGGAACATACCTGTTCTCCTAATGTGATTAGCAGTGTTGGGCCTTTGCCAAGCTTCCGGAATCCCATTTTTATGCTCTTCCCACAACATTGCCCTACCTTGACTAAGGGTCATTTCAGTACCCTTAAAAAGTAAAAAGGGTTGTAAAAAGTAGGTGATAATCCCTAAATCCATGGGCAGTGGCAGTGAAATGCAGAGTTTTATTTTGCGGTGAATACTGTTTCTTATGAATTTGAGGGTGGGGAGCATTTTTTTTCAGGGAGAGTTTGCTCATTTCAGAAAATCTGGAAAACATGGTAGTTTGAAAAAAGAAAAATAACTTACCCTACTTCTACAACACAGAGATAACCATTGTTAACAGTTTAGTTTTTCTTCCTAGTATATGCCTTTCTTTTTCTTTTCTTTTGCTATACAAACTATATTTATTTGCTATTGTAGTACTGTATATGAACGTATATGTATGTACTATGAAATGAAAGTAATTCATCCTGCTTTTAATTTTATGTCCAAAAAAATCTGTAACCCTTGCTTATTTACCAACAATAAAGGAGACAGTATAATTGGTAATAAAATTGTTTTTTCTTGTTATAAACACATTGCCAGAATCCAGGGAATTAGTTCCTTAGTCGTATGTCAGCCAGTTTGTTTCTTTTGAATGATTCATGCATGCTTGTAGGCATCTCCTATCCTTTTTTTTAGACTCAAAGCTTTTATATTGCATTAAAGTTTTTTTATATACAATAAATCCACCCTTTTAAAAAAGTAATACAGTTTGAGTTTTGACAACTGTTATAGAAACCAGTGTAACCATTACCACCAGCGAAGATCTAGAACATTTCTATCACCTGAGAAAAGTGCTTTGTGTCCCTTTGTGGTCAGCCACTATTCCATGCAACCACTGGTATGGTTTCTATCATTTTAGATTAGGTTTCTTTAAGTCTGTTTTTTGTGGAGGAAATATATTAGTATAGAGCACTAATTATGATGCAGGACATCAGCATCCTAGTCCTGTCTCTGCCACTCATGAGCAGTCACATGCTACTGGGCCAGTCATTTACTCAGGGCTACCATTTCCCCAAGAAGTTCATTGAAGTAGGTGTTGTGTATGTTTTCTTGCAACCTAAATATGGCCAAATCTATGTTTTAGGGATAAAACAAAATTAAATTTGTGTGGATTGTCCTAGATATCATCATAAAATTCACAGTTGATATATTTGTGGGTTTATATATATGTGTGATATATTTATGTAAAAACTAATACATGTGTGTATGTGTATGGAATATGGAGTACTCATAAGAAAATCTTACAACTTTAAACTCCTGTACGGTTCTTATAAACCTATGACATTGTTTACTTATCAGCTTTCTTTGACTATTCTTTCTGAGTTTCAATAACAAGTTATATATATATATTCTGTCAATTTAGACTTGCTACTTTTCCCTTTGAATGCAAATGGTTTGTGGTTACTAATAATTAGTTTTCTAATTGATAAAGACTTCATTTGCTGATGATTTCCTTTATCATCATAAGAAGTGAAATGTAACTGACTGATTTTTTAAAATATGCATATAACCAGAATTTTGTTTGTTAGCTCAAATAAGGAGATTTAAGCATCAAAATAATGACTTGATGGTGAAAATTACATGTTCAATGCTTTTCTTTTTTAGTTGAGTTGTATTCCTGGGCCTTGTCCAACTTCAGATGATTTGAAATATACTATGACTCGTTTAGCAGTTGATGGAGCTGATGTTTATATTGTGGAGCATGGCTGCGCTACAAATGTAAAGGTACACGTTTATCTGTTTCTTGGCCAATGTAGTTCTTTTTCTGTTTTACCAAACCAAACCTCAATTTCTTGAAATACAACGCACATGTATAATTTGCCATCTCACAGAATACTACAAAATTCTAGGATATAGCTTTCTATTTTTTACTCCTCCATATTCTCTCCCAGTGTTATTTTTTTAAGCACACTTTCTGTACTTTCCTACTCTAACTGAATTATTATAACATTGTTTTATGGCAGGGATATAAACTAGTAGGTTGCTTTTATGGCGGGGATGTAAGTTGGTAATGCTTTTAAAAGATTTGGTTTTGAATGCCTTTTATACATTTTGTATGTTTTATGCATACATTTTGAGTGTTTTATACATTTACATTTCCTGCCTGGCTCCTGAAACATTAGGTTGCCACCTCTGCTTTCTGGGTTACTGTTTAAAATCAGTCTTGTTAGGCTTCTGTGATTTCATTATTTACTACCCTTCCAACTTTTCTTTCCTCCTCCTCTTGTTTTCCTTTGGACTCATGTTCTCTTCCTTTTATCCTTTTTGTTTTTGTTGTTGACAGTCTGTTTTTGTTTTGTTGCATTTATCTTTCTATTTCCCTTTCCCCTTTTTTCTTTTTCCTTTCTTCTGTCTATATTTCTTGCAATTTTGAATAATTACCTATTCTGAAGTTTATGCTAAGTTGGTTAAAAATATGGAAACTACAGTTTTGTTTCATTTTCTTCATTCAACTTTAGATGGGTGCAATTCGGATTGCAAACTGTAATCTCCACAATCAGTCGGTTGGGGAAGGAATTAGTGCTGCAATTCAAGATTTTCAAGTGAGACAGTACATTGAACAGTTAAATAATTCCAGAGTGGGACTTCAGCCTGCAGTGCTCCGGAGGGCCTATTGGCTTGAAGCTGGGTCAGCCAACTTAGGACTTATTACTGTTGATATTGCATTAGCTGCTGATCATCATTCTAAACATGAGGCACAAAGACATTTCTTAGAAACTCATGATGCCAGAACTAAGAGGTAAGCGAAATTTAAGAATAGTAATAGTCTCAAGTTCAGATGAAAATTACTAGATTATTGTGGAGGAAATTCTACTCTTTGGAATGGAATAAGAACCTTTGAAATAAAGACCTAATATGATTGTGCTTGGTGCACCTCAATGACTATATCAGGGCCTGTTAGTTAAGTAAATACATTGTATATCTCATCTCTGGTGATGATGTGGTTGCTAGAAATAATGTTATTTTTTGATGGGTTTCTAAGCCCATACTATGTATGTCAACAGTGAAACAAGTTTAAATTGCTGGTCCCAAATAACATAAGGCACCACCCCCCTTCTCTCTCACCATAGCCCTCCACTTCCAATTCATCATGCCTAGAAACCACCATTGCTATCACTGTGCACTCTGCAAAACTCCTTTTGTAGGCCTTCACAACTGTAGGGAAGACTAAGACTACTTAGACCTATTTTCATTGGTCCTTAAGAAATGATTATATCTGCCTTTTAAAAAATTGCCAGAGCCTCTTACTGAATTTTTTCTGTTTAAAATGACAGTATGGCATTTTCCATCTCCATCTTCCCCATTATAAAGTTAATACAAGCCTTTTTTAAAAATAGAAAAGACTAGGGGCTGACCCGGTGGCACAGCGGCTAAGTGCGCACGTTCCGCTTCTGCGGCCAGGGGTTCGCCAGTTGGCATCCTGGGTGCAGACATGGCACCACTTGATGCGCCATGCTGTGGTAGGCATCCCACATATAAAGCAGAGGAAGATGATGGGTGTGGATGTTAGTTCAGGGCCAGTCTTCCTCAGCAAAAAGAGGATTGGCAGCAGTTAGCTCAGGGCTAATCTTCCTAAAAAAAAAATAAAAAAAAATAGAGAAGGCTATTAAGAAATAAAGGAAATAATTATCATGATCCTATAACATTGAATTCGTAGTATTTCTTTTCAGTATTTCTAATGTATTTTTCTTATACTTGAAATCATCCCAATTTATATTTTAATTCTGTTTTTGTATTAAACTTACATCCTAAGCGTCTGCCCACATGATCAAAAATTTTATCAAGTTCCTTTTAAACGAATACTAATACACTATCAAAAAAATGTATTGTGCTTTACTTAGCCATTGCCCTTCTGTTAAATATGTAGATTATATCTAAGTTTCCCATGATAAAAGAGGAAAATTTTTCCACGTAAAATCTTTTTCCACACTTTCTGGGTATTTCCTCATAGTTTCCTTAGAAGAGGGGTATGTCTGTGTTAAAAATTGAAACTTTTGACATGCATTCTCAAATCACTTCCCGGAAAGATTATTTCAGTTTATATTCCCAGTGGCTTTTTAGGAGAGTCTCTGCTCACTGCCTTTTTGCTACCCTTTGAGCATTTTATGATAACGGAAAGGTGGTATCTCTTTGTTTTATTTTGCATTTGTTTGTTTGTAAGATTAATACTTTTTTTAAATATATTTATCAACTTTTAATTTCCTCATTTGCAAATTACCTGTTGGTATTCTATGCACATTTATTTATTGGGATCTTGGTGTATTTCTTACAATTCTTAAGAGTTCTTTATAGATTACCACCCTTTTTATGATCCCTGTTAATATTTGCAGGTTGTTTCATCTTTTTTTTTTTTTTGAGGAAGGTTAGCCCTGAACTAACATCTGCTGCCAATCCTCCTCTTTTTGCTGAGGAAGACTGGCCCTGAGCTAACATCCATGCCCATCTTCCTCTATTTTATATGTGGGACGTCTACCACAGCATGGCTTGCCACGTGGTGCCATGTCTGCACCCAGGATCCAAACTGGCAAACCCTGGGCCACCAAAGCGGAACATGTGCACTTAACTGCTGCGCACTGGGCCGGCCCCTGTTTCATCTTTTAATTTTTTTGATCTTATATACAGTCTCTAATTTTTATGTATTCAAATATGGCAGTCTTTTTCTTTGTGATTTCTTGTACTAATTTAAGAAAACATTTCTTTTGCTAGTAATCAGATGGCACCTGTATTTTCTTATTTTTTTCTATTCCTTTTTTTTTGTTAACATAAAACTCTGATCCATCTGGATTTTTTAATAATGTGTGTGTTAATCCAGCCAAGGATGTAAACAGATTTTTCTGCAAGGATCTATTCAGATACAGAGGAAAAGGTTTATAGCTAATACATATTCATTTCTCCATTTCACAAAATATTTGGGTATTTTCATCTGTTAATTTTCTCCGAAAAACTATTTTTCTAGTTAAAAAATAATTCCAATAAGATTTTTATTGAGATTACATTAATCTTTTAAATTAATTTAAGATACTGACACCTTGTAAATCTGAATATGAAAACTCGTGTGGAGAATATTGTTTAAAAAACTTTGGTTTCTTTGTTAATTATTGCTTAGGAAGCCAGTTAGTGTGAACAAAATGCCTGTGTCTGATTAGGTCAGGTGGCCAAGCAGGGTGCTGATGAAGCTAAGGAGGTGGCCGCACGTGATTCAGGTTGTTCCAGGTGGCTCATTTAGGTTGGTTCAGTGCTCTGGTTTGTCAAGAAATGTGAAGGGTCTGGGCTATTATCCTACTCACAAGCTAACAGGTTAGCCTGCCACAGTTTCATGGGTACTGGCAGATGACACAAGATTCCTGGTCAGAGAGAAAGGACTTTATTACAATAAAAGCAGTTGCCAGAGTCACATGTGTTTGCATTAGTTCCCCATGCCCTCCAGGTAGGGTTGGTGGATAAAATACAGGATGCTCAGTTAAATTTGAATTTCAGATAAACTGCAAATAACTTTTTAGTCTAAGTGTGTCCCACATATTGCATAGGACAAACTTATTTTTATTTGCTAAATCTGGCAGTCCTATCCCTGGGTCCCGTGGGGGTGACACAGAAGGCCCATGATGGATGTCTGTACACAGTGGGATGCATTACAGGAGAAGAACACTGAACTTAGGGATTCTACCTTTCTAGTAAGTGGAAGCAAGCCTGCTGTTTCCCAGGGTGAGACATTACCTTATCCCTGAAGGTTGCTTACTGCCAGCAGAACCCTGAGAAATGGCCTGGTCAGAGCCTTGCATTCTTGGCATCTTCAGCAAGAACAGGTAGGGATGTTTAGGGCCCATATGAATTGCCTCTCCCTACATGGTAAGTAATTGGCCTTCAGCTTTGGCTGCCTTGTGCATATTTGATTCTCAGGAGTTTTTACAAATAAGTTTTCATTTCCGATACATCTAGAAAAGCTACTGGACTGATAGGCCATTAGTTTCATTAGATTAGTGTTTCTGAAAAGTATAGTTCCCAAACCACCAGCACCAACATCTCCTTGGAGCTTGTTGGAAATTTACTTAATCAGGTCTTCCCAGACCTCAGTTAGAAACTCTGGAGTTTGGAGCCTAGCTCTTCATATTTTAATAAGCCCTCCAGGTGATTCCAATGCAAGCTAAGGTTTGAGAACTACCGTCATGCACTGCATTATGACATTTTAGTCAATGAAGGACCGTATATATGAAGGTGGTCTCATGAGATTAGTACCATATAACCTAGATGTGTAGTAGGCTGTGCTATCTAGGTTTGCATAAGTACACTCTATGATGTTCGCATGACGACAAATCACCTAGGACACATTTCTCAGAACGTATCCCTGTCGTTAAGCAATGCATGAGTGTAGTGCATTGGATTATATAAAGATAGGGAATGGAGGAGCTTACATGTCTTGTGCAACTTCTGTATTCCAGATTTTGCATCATGTGCTTTACACATGTTATAGCATTTAATCCTCACAACAATCTTATTAGATATATCAGACCATCATTTTACAGAGGAGGAAACTGAGGCTTGGAAATGTTAACTAACTTGTCCGAAGTCCTAGAGTTATTAAGTGGCACAGGCAGAATTTGAACCCACATCTAGATGACAGCAAAGTCATGCATTCTACTAAGCTTTTTGCTGCACAAATGAACTAAAAAAGGTCTATGGGACATATAAGGTCTTTTATTTTGATAGTTGCTTTAAAATGCTTTTGCTGAGTGACTGAATCTTAATACTTTAAAATAGAGAAGTGATATGAAATTGATAACATCTAATTGAAATGATACCTCAAATTCTCCCACATCCTAAGGATTTCTCACATATTTTTCCTTCTGTCTTCTCGAGACTGATGTTCCACTTCTAACTTGATATATTCATTCTATCTCATCTTTCACTCAAATATTACTTTTTGAAAGGTTCTCCATTTTTATTTGTGACAACACCCTGTTATTTACTTCATAACACTTATTATAATTTATGATTAGATATTCTTATTTGTGGCCTGTCTTTGCCTCTGTACTGTAAACTTCATATGTATAAGACTGTATCAGTTTTGCCTAGCACAATACTGGGCACGTAATAGATATGTTCAAGAAATATAAATGAATGAATGGAAAATGAAAGTGATAGTGCCTATTCTGTCTTCCTGTGAGGGCCCTGAAGATCGAATGAGATAATGCATGTGAAAATGCTTAGAAAAATGGACTTTTAATATTAGGTGGTTTTATTATTTAAGGTTAAAAAAAAGAATAAAGATATATCTCCCAGATTTGTATTTTATAATAGTTTTTAAGAAAGGATGGGAGTTAATAAATACTTACGGATTTGTCTGTGGGTCACTCACAGAGCCTGAAGAATTTTGTATACATTTTCTCTAGTCTTAATTCTTAATACTTCATCTAGAATCCTTATTACAAAATTATTATGATATTTTTCTCTAAAATATAGAATGGTAGATTATTTTGGTTTTGTTGAGAAATAATTTCTTACTGGCCCCATATTTATTATAATTTGGTGTATTAAATTTGCCATGGAATAGACTTTGAAATGCTTAAGTAAATTATCTGTTAAGCATAATCTATACTAATAGTTTTGTCCACTTTTTAGATTAATGTTTAAAATTTTTAGTCCTTTTGAGAATATTTACTGCTGTTTTTAAATGTCTGATTTTTATATTTGCTTTTTCGCTGTGTGTTTTTTTTAGTGTATGCTGTATCTCTCCTATTGTTTCTACTTATTTCCTTCTCACTTACCGTGGTGAAAGTATTTGTTTGTAGAATGGCAACATGATTAAAAACACCTTTGTGTTTGTGTTTACCTTGTCTTTTAAAAATATTAACAATTAACTTTAATTATCTGACAAAAAGCTTTCCATTTCTTACTGAGTTGTTTTTGTTTGTTTTGCTTTGGGCTCTGTTCAGGTTGTGGTTTCTGTGGCCGGACGATACCCTGAAGAGTAAGAGGTGCAGGAACAAATGTGGCTGTCTCGGTGGCTGCAGATTCTTTGGTGGCACAGTAACTGGCCTAGATTTCTTCAAACTCGAAGAGTTGACACCTTCCAGTAGCTCTGCATTTTCAAGCACGAGTGCAGAGTCTGATATGTATTATGGACAGTCTCTGCTACAGCCTGGAGAATGGATTATTACTAAAGAAATTCCCAAAATTGTAGACGGTAATAAAATGTATTATTTTGTCTCTTGTGCTAATCTTTTATTATCTTTATCCCTATGCCATTCTGAGAAAAGTTCAGTGTTACTTAGTTCAACTCCATTAATTTTTGAGTAGTCCTACCGATAGGGTTCAGTATAATCTGCCTTTGTTTTTACAGGTGATTTAACTAAAGCCAGATAATACTAGTGAGTTTTTCATTGTTACACAAGGCAAAAGTGGGTCAGATCTCTTCAGATCTCCTTTTGTTGACATGGGTGATTTTCCTGGCCAAGCTTATTCTAAATATTTCCTTATATATCATTTTCCTAGAACCCAGCTTCCAGAGATATACTTAGGTATAGCTATGCTTCAAATTAACAGTTGTTTTGCCAATTTACTTTTATTAAAACTTATCAATAGTAATATTTATACTATTTGCCCCCATGTTATCAAATATTTTTGTAAAATATTCTCCTTATCACTAAAATTGAACATGTCAAGGAGAGAATTGTGATCTCTCCTTAAAGCCTAGAGGATAACTTTGCAAATACGTGATTTTAGTGTGAGCAGTGAATGATGGCTTTAAGTGTATTTGATTTAGATTTATCTAGTGTCTTTTCTCTAAAGACTTCAGAAATGGATTTCCCTTTGGGTTTCTTAGTTGTATGTTCCTACAATTAAATTCAGTATTTACTGCTTAAGTTGTCGTGCTATCAAGAAACAAAATGTAGAAAAGTCTTAATATTTCACCAATATTTAGACTTTTTCCCTTGATCCATTCAAAAACCTTAACTTAGTGCTGCCTTTTATCAGTAGACAAAGATAGGAAAGAAATACTTTAAGATTTTATTGGATTTATTTCCCATGTATCAGGAGCTCTTAGAGGAAAGAGCTGGACTACATATGCCAAATTCCTGTTTAAATGATTTTTTCACTGAATATTAATACGTGTGTGCATGTTGTGTTAAGGTTGACTTCAGCATGTTTGCTAGAATAAGAGCGGATTATCTTATAAAAATCACCAAACGCTGAAACTTCCTGACAGTTAAAGGATAAGAAAGATGCTAAATAAAATTTAACTTAGCTGTCTTCTTATATTACTTTTTTACATTTGAATGTGGTTTTTAAAGGTTTTCTCATTTTGTCCGCAAGCTACCGCTTGAGTTTTGTATTATCCCTATTTATAGTGAAGAAACCAAGGCTCATCCCTGAGACTGAGTTGCGTGAAGCCATGCAGCCAAGTAGATGGCTGAGCAGAAACTAGAATCAGGGCCATGGAAGCCCCTTGAGTGGTCTCTCCACCGTTCTGCAGCTCACGCTAGTTGTAAAGACTTGGCGTGATTTTCTGATAGGCAGATCAAAATGTAACCATCACAAACACAAGGAAGAAAATCTACACAGAATTTACACATGGTGTAAAAGGGGAAAAACAACAAATTCTCTAACAGTGAGCAAGCTCATCATAATTCTTAGAATGTGTAACAGGGAATGTCTATACCTCCTAGTGATTCTCTCAAGAGCGAGTTGTACTTGGTAAATTACCATAAGTTTCTTGTCCATAGAAGATTGGGGTTAGCCCCTACGTAAGTGTCTGACTTTCTGATTGTTGAGTCTTTCAGAAGCCAAATATAGATGTATAGATGTGTCAGGATAGAATCAAGGAGGACATATTGGTAGAACTAAAGATTTCCTGGGAAGGTCAGTGAACACTGGTTTCCTATCATTTAGATGTGAATCTATTATTTTTGACCCCAGTTTTCTGTTGACTTTTGTTCTGATTTTTACATTTACGGTAGTAGAAGCAAATAATATTACTTATATTGTAAGTTCTTAAGTCTTATCCCTTAAATTCCATCTAGGACTAGATTCTGCTTGGGGAGATGTTTTCTCCTGTTAGCAGTTTCCTCTTCTTGGGTACCACAGGGATGGCTGGAGGAGAGGGGAAGTTGAGCAAGAGTTATTTTTTGGATCTGAGCAGCTATAGAACTCTCCTTTTATCCCCCCCCCCCCCAATTACATAACAGCACAGGGCTATTATAAAAGGCTGAGGAAATGTTCCAGGTTAAAGAAGACATGACAACCAAATGCAATAATATATAATCCTAGGTTGGATTCTCTACTGGAGGGAGGGAGAGTGTTTTAAAGGACATTATTGGGTCAACTGAGAAAATTGGAAAGCACGTGGTAGATTAGATAAGAGAGTTGTATAAAT
The DNA here is from genome assembly GCF_037783145.1 of Equus przewalskii. Taxonomy (NCBI): domain Eukaryota; kingdom Metazoa; phylum Chordata; class Mammalia; order Perissodactyla; family Equidae; genus Equus; species Equus przewalskii. Next base: position 105,778,492 of record NC_091832.1, on the reverse strand, counting down.
ACTAAATTTATGGAGTTGATAACTATTCAGTGATTATGTATTATTCTCAGGAAATAAACATTTAAGTATCTAGGGTAAAAGGCCACAGTGTCTGCAAATTACTCTCAGATGGTTCAAAAAGTATTATGTCTATTATATATAAATAGAGCAAATGGGACAAAATGTTTCTGTGCTAAAATAGGTAATTCTGAGTAAAAGATCTATGGTTTCTTTGTAGTACTCTTGAAAGTCTTCTATAAGTTTGGAATTTTTCAAATAAAAGGTTAAAAAAACACCCAAAAAATCCACTGTCTGTGAACTCTGGATCCCTACTTAATGGGATATATTTCTATGGTGTTTAGCATATTGCTATGTGAAATTAGATACCATGCTTTTTAAAAATGATTATACTTAAAAAAAGGAAATTAAGTTGTCATAGTTTTCATAAATTGCTTTTGAAATTATTATGTTCCCACAAAACCTACTTTTTTGTTTGTTTAGGTAATGTGAATGGGATGAAGAGGAAAGAATGGGAAAACAAATCAGTGGGAATAGAAGTAGAGAGAAAAACTCAGCACCTTAGTCTTCAAGTACCACTACGATCTCATAGCTCATCGTCTTCCTCAGAAGAGACTAGTAGTTCTAGTGCTGCACAGCCTTTACTGGCTGGTGAAAAGGAAAGTCCCTCTTCTATTGCCGATGACCATTTGGTTCAAAAAGAATTCTTGCGTGGTACGAAGAGAGATGATGGCCAAGCAAGGTCAGTATTCAATCAGACTTAGAAACTTGATCATAATAGGATTATGATTGCTTAACATTATGGCAAGAAAAATTTCTTTCCTCTCAACTCACCCACTGTAGAAAATTTTTTTCCTCTTGAGTGTATTTTTAAATGTCCATTTGCTGTTTTCTGATTATAAAAGTAATATACGTATATTCATTTCCAGATATTAGGAAATACAAAAACGTATAATGAAAATAAATATTTCTTATCTCACTACTCACAGTGAACCATTGTTAGCATTTGGATATTGTCCTTCCAGTCTGGTGAATATTTTTTGGTCCTCCTCTTGGCCCTTTACTAGTTGGCCACTCATTTCTTGAAACACACTTTCCTCTTGACTTGATAGCACATTTCAGATTTTCCTTCCACCTCCTTGCCTCTTCCTTCTCAGTCTCTGTTTCCATGTCCTTCATTTTTTCCTCCCTTTCTTCCTTTTCTTCCTCTTACAGGCTGCCATTTGTTAAATGTTGTTATCCCTTAGGACTCTCTTCTGTACCATTTTCTCCACTCATTCTATACTGTTTCCCTAGACAGTCTCAATAAGTATGTGCTTCAGTCATGATCTGTAGTTAATGTCTTCTAAATGTAAAACTCCAGCCAAAACCTTTGTCCCCGTCAGCCAAGCTACCTTCTTGATATTTCTACTTGGATGTTTCGTGGAGACCTCAAACGTAACGTATGAAAAATGACCTTGTGCCTATCATGCTCAACTTGTTCCCCCTCAGTAGAGGGCACTACTGCATCCATTATCAAAGTCAGAAATACTAGGATTATCTATCACTTCTTCCTCTCCTTCAATCCCTCTCATTTAATCAAAGGCCCCTGGTATATTTTTTTGGATAAGCTTTTAGAGGATGTGGGAAGAAAAAAAACCTTATAAATGCATTAGTGTTCATGGATTATGGATAGAAGATTATACTGTGGGTTTCTTTAAGTTTTTATTGTGTGTTAAGCTGCTTCAATTTTTTTTTTTTGGAACTATATGGAGTCTGAATACATTGTGCTGTTTTACTACTCTATGGATGTTTTATTGTAAAATTTTAGATTTTCCTTTATTTATAAAATAAATGATTAAAATTGCTAAAAGGATTTTATAAGTACTTCTGGTTATACTTAGAGTAAATTATATGATGTACAGTAAATGGTAATAGCTCTGCTTTCTGTTTTAGTATTCCCACAGAAATTTCAGGAAACAGCCCTGTGTCTCCTAATACTCAGGATAAGTCAGTCGGCCAGTCCCCTCTGAGATCTCCTTTGAAACGACAAGCCTCTGTTTGTTCCACCCGGCTTGGAAGCACCAAGAGCCTCACTGCTGCTTTTTATGGGGACAAGCAGCCTGTCACAGTTGGAGTCCAGTTTAGTAGCGATGTCTCCCGAAGTGATGAGAATGTGCTAGACTCACCAAAGCAGAGGAGAAGCTTTGGTTCATTCCCATACACACCATCAGCAGACTCTAACTCATTTCACCAATATCGATCAATGGATTCCAGCATGTCAATGGCTGATAGCGAAGCCTACTTTTCTGCAGCTGAAGAATTTGAGCCCATTAGCAGTGATGAAGGCCCTGGAACTTATCCAGGTAGAAAAAAGAAGAAAAAACAAACCCAGCAGATTGACTACAGTAGGGGTTCCATATATCACAGTGTAGAAGGACCACTTACTGGCCATGGAGAAAGCGTTCAGGATCCCCGAACTCTGCCATTCAAAACTCATCCTTCCCAGGCTTCGTTTGTTTCTGCATTAGGTGGAGAAGATGAAGTTATAGAACATCTGTATATTGTAGAAAGTGAGAAAACGGTAGAGAGCGAACAGATTACTTCTCAACAACCTGTGATGAGTTGTTATCAGACTTACCTTACTCAGTTCCAGGTAATTAATTGGTCAGTGAAGCACCCAACCAACAAAAGAACCTCAAAGTCCTCATTGCATCGTCCCCTCGATCTGGATACACCAACCAGTGAAGAAAGTTCATCCTCATTTGAACACCTTTCTGTTCCAACTTTTAAGGTATAAACCAAATTGGTAGTTTCCACTGATATATTTACTTAGAAAAATAGATTTTTAAGATGCTGTTTTTAAAATTATTCTGTCATTTTAGCTACCTTTCTGAAAGAAGGAATTTCTGAAGTCATGGCTTCATGTATGACAGTAGGTCTCAGGGTTATTGGTGGGTATTATAAATTTAAGCATATCAAATTGAGGAATAGTTTCAGATTTGATTGTCATGATGTTAATCAGTTAACATATGATCTCTATTTACATTATACTCTATGATTAGGGTCAAGTTTCTATGAATTCATATTTTCTGTGTGTTAAAAATGAAATTTTGTATTTGTTTTTAATAGTTGGTATGCTTTCTACTAATCCATAACTGCTTCTATGCAAATCCAATTCCACTCAATTGATATTTGAGATCTTAAAATTTAGTATGAATTGGTTATTGTCCATTTTCTGTAATGTATTCTATAAATAGCTTTTTGAGGGAAGCTGCAAATATGTCAAAATAAATTTAGTAATAATAGCCAATATGAAAACTATTTTTATAAAATTATAAATTTATAAGAGAAATTTTTATGATTTTAAAAACCAAAACTAAGCATATAAAATCTTATCCAACTGATTAACAATGTTGAGGAATCGTATGTGGTATATACTTACCTATACATATACACTTATTTAAGGTGTCTAAATGTTAATTTATTCATTCTTAAGTCGGGTATTTATTATATACTACTATGTGCCGGGTATTTGATGTACATTGATGAGGGAAATGGGCATGGAGCTTATAGTGTAGGGGTGAGAGACAACCAGTTAGTAGATAAACAGGTAAGAATTGAGAAGAGTCTTATGAAGATAATCAAAGGATGCCAGGATAGAGAATAGGGTGGGGTGGGCTACCCTAGATTGTATTGACGTGGAAGGTATGTCTGAGGAGGTAATATTTAAACCGAAACTTTAAGAATGAGGAGGAATTGAAGAGGGGAAGACTCAGGGGCACTACATTCCGAGCACAGACATCAGCCTTGCTAAAGCTCTAAGATGGGAAAGAAGTCAGTGTATATGAGACACAGTGAGTTTGCAGGGAGACATACTCATGATGAGGGCTAGAGACCTAAACAAGGGCCAGATCAGTAAGGACTTGTAGACCAGGGTATCAGTAGTTAGAATTTTATTTTAATTTCATTGGGAAACTTGTGAGAACTTTAAGGAAATGTGATGTGATCTCATGTACTTTGGCTACTTAAGTGGAATTGAATTGTCATTAAGCAAGAGAGGAAGTGGGATGATCACTTAGGAGGCTGTTGCAGCAGTCTGTGCAAGAGATACTGGGCTTGGACTTAAGTAATGATGGAAATATGATCAGTGGAATTGAATCTCCCTACATAGAAATATGCTTTTGAGTGATTATATATTGAAGGAAGAAGAAACATTAGTGACAGTTACTAAGTTTTGATTTTAAGGTTGTGCCCATTTCTTAATCTTGCCCAAGGTAAATTGCTCACGCTAAGATTTCAAAATATTCTCTTTATTCCAAGTGAAAATATGTTGGTGTATGAATTTTCCAGTATAAAACTATATGGTACTTGCTGTGCAAAAGTTAGAATTATTTTAGTATTTTCAATAAATCTTTCTAGTTTATCAGGCAGTCAAATGTCTGGAGAAAATAAGTCAAGGAATTCATATCTTTAGACAACTTCAGAAATAGAATATAGGAAATAAGAAAGTTATTTTCTCCATTAAATCTAAACACCTGGCTGGCATTTATGTGTTCAGTTTGATCATTCAAGTGTATTATTTATTTTATTTGTTATGTTTCATGGATTTAAGATACAATCTAGCTTTTCCTGTAGTTGATTCTTCCCCACTTAAAGTTGATTGTACTAGGAGAAATCTGTAAAATTAGCTAAGTAAAGCTCAATTTAAGGAGGAACGCTGGCGAAAAGACATTTGAAGCACATGCCTTTGAGCTTTCGGTGTGTAGTCTTTTACTCTCTTTGGTGAATCCTCATAGTGCTGCCCTGTCATTTGTCTGAATAAACAGAAACTGAAATTACCAATTGAATATTTTCTCAGTTTGTCAGGTATATCGTATATCAAAATCATATTAACAAGGTAATCTGTATATTCACAAATATTGATTGATAGCATAAAATTAGAGAATAATTAGTATTAAAATTCTAGACTATAAGTGGTATTTTATATTATTCCAGGTTATCAAACAGGGGCTCACAGCTAATTCTTTACTAGACAGAGGAATGCAATTTTCAGGATCGACTTCAAAGTAAGTAAAAATTACATAATTTTGAAGTTTAAAGTCAGTCTTTCCTGCTTATGAGATATGTAGAATTTATTCTGAGGAATAGCAGTTCTTTACTTCACTAGAGACTTTATTTTATGAATAAATTACTCCAAATAATTCAACTATGTTGTCTGTCATGGCTTTGCCTACGTTAATAAGCAATCAGTAGCATTTCTGTTAGATATACCATGCAAGCCATAACTTGGCATATCAAAATCAGAAACTAACAAGAATTCAGTATTGTAGTTTTCATATTTTGGAAAAGCCCCATCAAGTAAATATATCAGAATTTTTTTTCTCATTTGATGTATTAACCATTTTTGATGAATTTGCCTTTTAGTACCTTATTTGTCCTGTCTTGGAAAAGTATTTGAGACATAAAATATCTAGTCTAATTCCATGAAATAAATGTAGGTTTAAGTGGTCACTCATCTTAAGGAAGCTCCAACTTCTGTCCTTTTTCATAATCTTTTTAATATATTCTTTGCTTGTTAAATTGTACAGTACACCATATACTCCTCTGGAAAAGAAGGCTGTTGATAACACAGATGATGAAACATTAACAGAAGAGTGGACCCTGGATCAACCAGTCTCTCAGACCAGGACAACAGCCATAGTTGAAGTAAAAGGAACTGTTGATATTGTCCTCACTCCCCTGGTGGCTGAAGCTTTAGACAGGTATTAATTTTGTCTGAAAACTTAACAGTTATTTTATAAAATGATAAATGTATGTCATATCATTAGGATATGTAATATCTTTCTGTAAAGAACAATGTTGATGATGGCTATTTTGATTGAACAAAAATGAAAATACGTTTAGGTCTTTCTTTGTTTCATTTAGTTATCATTTGTTACTTTTTCAGCCTAAGTAATTTTATTGCAATATTATAATGCATTATATTTTCCACTTTTTGCTTTTGGGCTGATGAGCATGAAATGATCAAATACCCAGGAACTAATTATTAGGTTTGATATTCTTACTATTATCTAATTAATAAAGGGGTAAAGAGGAAATAATAGTTTCTCTGTCCTGCAAGGAGCTTATTGTCTATCTAGGGAGACAAAACTAACGGGAGTAAAATCTAGAATGGAACATAATGGAACAGTTTAGATAAACTAGATCATAAAATAAAGTGATGTTTAAGTTTTTTATGTACTGTTTTTCTTCCCTCAGATATATTGAAGCAATGGTTCATTGTGCTAGTACCCAACACCCAGCTGCCATTGTAGATGATCTTCATGCCAAAGTCCTCAGGGAGGCTGTCCAAAATAGCAAGACTACTTTCTCAGAAAATGTAAGAACTTTCTTTTCAAAGAGTATGGCAAACTGAGTATTCTTCATGTGTACATAATATCCAAGCTTGAAAAAAATTTGAATGTATTAGGACTTTTTTTTTCTGAGGAAGATTATCCCTGAGCTAACATCTGTGCCAGTTTTCCTCTACTTTATATGTATGTTGCCACCAGAGCATGGCTGGCAAGTGGTGTAGGTCTGTGCCTGGGATCTGAACCCATGAACCTGGGCTGCTGAAGTGGAATGTGCCAAACTTAATCACTATGCCACAGGGCTGGCCCCTTGAATGTATTAAAATTTTATTAGGTGTACAAGTTGGAATACATGAACACTTCTAGTCTTTATGTGTCATTGGCTCCGTAAGAGATAGCATATATCACTATACTATGGATTAAATAGTAGTAAAATATTAACTAAAATGTGGCTTTTTCTTTTATTTCAGAAGGAGCTTAATTCCAAGCTCTTTCCTAAAGAGCTTTGGTCCTAAGTGAATGAGTGTTTCTTAGGACTGGTACATTCATTTTGTAAGAGAGCAAAGCTACATATTATTTTGATTTTCCTCTATGATTCGATAACTTGTCTCTTGATATTTTTGAGATTAGTTTTGTTCACCTCAGTGAATCAAGTTACTGCCTCCTGGTGTGTGATATTCCACTTATGCTGTGGTCCCAGCCACCAGGCCAGTGTCTTAGCAGTCATATGCTGCTGCTCCTCTGATGATTCTCCGTTTGACTTTCAAAGTTACCTGGGTTATGTTTGGACTAGGGACCAGAGGCAAGGTGAAAGTGAGGCTGATTATTTTTAGTGATCTAGCTGTTCAGAATATATTGGCATTTCATGTGATAGATAGTTAGGGTGATGGAGTACAAATCAAAAGAAAGTTGAAAATATTCCCACACAACAGAGAACCAGTTATCAGAAACCAAATCCGTCCTCAAGTAAGTAAAACTTAGTGATCCTGAAAAAATACCTATTATTATTATTATTACCATGTTTTCTGTCTGTTTCTCTATAGGCCGATTTCACTTTGTTATGTATCACTTCTGTCGACCCTGAAGCTGCCAGTCTGTTTCCTAGCTTTTCTAGGGTTTGGATATCAGACTGAGGGTGCTAAACTAGACGGCAGCTGGCACATAGGTGGACGTAAAGGACCATAATGAATAAGCAAGTTGCTGTTGTGGGTGATATGGAAATTATGAAAGGTCTGTGAAATAATAATTCTACCTTCATTCTTTTTAGTTATCTTCCAAACAAGATGTTAGAGGAACAAAAACTGAGCACCCTACCATAGGAACGACTAACCAAGGACACGCACAAACAAGTCTTGTAATGAAGCAAGACAATGTAACAATTAAAGGGCTTCAGGCTAATGTTAGCATACCAAAGGTAACAATTTAGTATTTACAAATTTTTCTGAAAAAGGAGAATATTTTGGTAGTTTTTAACCTTTGTATTTACTAAACCGAACGGTGGTAGGATAGATTATAATATCAAAAATATTTTATTCCCTTGATGATCTAATGTAAGAATTAATGTAAATAGTTTACTTAAGCAGAATATTGGGTAATATTTACTAACATTTTCCACATCTATCCAGTAAGAATTTACTTGTGATTAATTATGAGAGTCTGTGTTTATGAGCTTTGTCTTCATCACTCTCAGGCATGTAGGTATGTCATTTCTAACAGTGGTTTTTCATTTTCCTGTATATCTTATGTTTAAGTCATAGCTTTTCACTTTTCACCTGTGAAATTTATGACATTTTGTGTCTTAGGTAAACTTATGTTTGTTGCAAGCCTCAGTGGAAGAATCTCCAAGTACGGCTCCTGGTAGAAGTGTGACTCATGTTTCCCTGGTAGCATTGTGTTTTGACAGAATTGCTACACAAGTTCGTATGAACAGGTAAGAAAGATTTTATTAATTTGAGCCATGATTATCTTGCCGGATGTAAAAATAAGCCTTAATCATCATTTTAATACATTTCTGAAAATTCTAATGTTAAAACTCAAAACTGGTATTGTAATTTCAAATCTCACTTTGTAGATTAGCAAAGTAGGTTTTTAAAAGTTTGTATTGTTTTTATTCATATTATTTTTCTGTAAATACTGAAAAATTTATTATTAACATTGGTTTAATTAAACCAGTGGAATGGTTTTTTGTTTTTTTTAAACCTGCTTATTAAATGTTTTTACTGAACTATATTATTTAAATTTTAACCATCATACACTTTTTTTCCCCTTTTCCACAGAGGTGTGGTTGAAGAGATTTCAAATAATGCAGAAGCTGGGAGAACATCAAATTTGGATAGGTATGTCCATGCAACTAAGATGCAGCCTCAGTCATCTGGATCCCTCCGATCAAATGCTGGAGCAGAAAAAGGCAAAGAAATTGCGGCCAAGTTAAATATCCATCGAGTTCATGGGCAACTCAGGGGTCTTGATACAACAGGTAGGATTCTACAAGAAATATTTTTTTCTTTGACATGTATAAATTTAAGATGATTTTGCAAAAGGAAACATTTTTTTTCCCTTTGAATATTGCTCAATTTGAGTATAAGGAAGAGAAAAGTATTTCTGCATATATTGAACACATGGTATTTAACTTCATTACTCACGTTCTAGGCAGAATGGAAGGTAAACTTTAGTAGGAAAGTTAGTGGTATGGCCCCAAATTAGGAACTGCTTCTGTCTCCCATCTGTTTTCTTCATAGTATTTTGCTCATTATAGAACAGAGAGGGTATGATCTTTATAGTTTTTCTTACTTTTCAAAATCTTTCTGTTGGCACAACTTTATTAAAAAGAATTAATTGTAATATCAAAAGCAGATAGTCAAGTCTGTAAAATATAGCATGAATAAGAGTGATAGATCATGGCTACCTCATGAGGTAAAAGAGAAAACCAGAGACATTATATACCATTTCAGTATTTTTGACTCAATTCAGTACATATGCTCATTTTGAGGATTAAATGATCTCAGATTGTCAGAGAGTCAATCCAGGAAAAATTGAGTTTGTTATATGATTGCTGTGCTAAAGTACCCTCATGGGACAGGTGACCAATCGTGAATGAACAAATGATTTGCTTGAATTTGCTCACTGTATTCTGTGGGCTCTGAAGCTTCCATGATTTCTGTCTGTATTCTGGGTCTGTGTAAATGCTGTGGCTTTCTCAAGGCTAATTTTCACCATCCTTGTGTTTGAGGCGAAAGCTTTTGACCTGAGGATTCCAGATAAAGAGACTTTTCATGACAGCCTGAATCTGTAGTCCTAAAGCCTGGGACAAAATACAGTAGCTTGAGTATAAAAAGACTTTTTTCAGCTCTGTAATTTGCACTGGTAACCAATTTGCGCTTGGATGTCTACAGACCAGAAGTAGTAACTAAATATAATTTCGAAAGGCGCGTTATCCAGAAAAAACTCATCAATAAAAAAACTCCCATTGAAAGTCCAAGATGGACGTTGTGTAAAAATGCAGGAAAAAAAGGGAAACGTAAATGTCTTTGCTTCTGTGTACATAAGATACCTGTGAAAGGATACTCAATAATCTAACGGCATTTGTTACATATGGGAGGGGAATGGACGTATGGGTGTGATGCTGGAGGTTTTTCATTGTATACCCTTTCATACTTTTTAGAACTTTGATCTGTGTCATACCTAATAAAAAAGCTTAAGTAAAATTCCGGTTAAATCTTCACCATAAATCATACATCAGAATAAGTTCATGGAGTTAAAGACAAATAGAAAAATATTAAATAATGAGAAAATTATAGAAAAATGTAAGTGAATATTTACTCTCTGATCAGGGAAGACTTTCTAATCATAAATGCAAAGTATAGTGTCTTCATATGATGGCATATTATATCGCTATTAAAATAGTATCCTTGAAGAATTTTTATTGACCTGAGGAAATTATCATGGTTTGCTGTTACGTAGAAAGTGGGAATCAAAGCTGGGTTTGTAAAATGACCTCTGAAAAGCCAGAAGGAAACTTACTTCAAATCTAAACAAGTTACTTCTGGGTGGTAAATTTGTATATATTTTTTAAATCTTCATTTTGCTTTTCTGTATTCATTAGCTGTAATCAGAGAAAAAAGTGAAAAAAAGTAAGATGAAATAAAAACCTCTGTCAGACACTCAGGATGTTAGTTTCCATATTGCATATTGTAAGCAGTGGAATGAGGCAATAACTATGATGAATTGTACTTATATAAAATATGTTAGCATCAAGCAATCTTTTAGTAAAAGTAGTAATTTTCCTAGAAAATGTTTTTCCTAAGGCTGAATAATTAATTAAAATAATTTTTCATTTTGTAAAATGATGAGACAGTGTTTAAAAATAGTTTACTATGAAGCTGAATTATTAAGGAGCTTCTTAATTTTAGAGTACCCTATAATCTTTCAGAAATGAGTTCATTCTGCCTCTGAGCAATTATTTGTTAATTATGGCATCATCTTTTTTCCCTCTTATTTTAACATGAGTCTAGCGCATTTTAAGTAGTATGACATTAGGCAGCATTATTTTAGAAATTGGTTAGCTCATTTGCTTATTTTTCTCTTTGGTAGAATACTAAGATATCTTTTCAAGACAACCACTGTGCCAAATGTTTACATTGTTTAAAAAAATAAATACAAACCTCTGTGTTTAGAAATGGCCATTTTGTTCTCTGTTGATAATAGACATTGGTACCTGTGCCATCACTGCTATTCCCTTTGAGAAATCCAAAGTTTTATTTACTCTTGAAGAATTGGATGAGTTTACTTTTGTGGATGAAACCGATCAGCAAGCTGTTCCAGATGTAACTCGAATAGGTCCCAGCCAAGAAAAATGGGGTTGGATAATGTTTGAATGTGGACTTGAGAATTTAACCATAAAAGGTAAGCTTTTTCTTTTTTCTTTTTTTGAATTCTGCTTAAGTGGGGAACATGTTGGCCCCATATTACTGAAATGTTTTGAACAGTCATGACTTTCAATAACCTGAATCTGCATATTCAATCAAAAAGTGTGGTACCTAGGGTTCCTTATCAGAGGTGCTCCATCCTAAGTGCATAAGTGGAACTTTCCTTCCATTGTGTGATTCGAAACTAGCAGAGGATCTAGGTGTATAAAACCTCAATGTCTGAACAAAACAATCTGTGGTTCGGAAAAAATTCCCAAATAAAATACAAAGCTACCCAGATTTTGAAAGTTTGCACCTTTGGAAACTGGATCTTTGATTAGTAGAGCATTGTCATATAAGATGAAAATACTGTGAATCCTTTCTTCAGTGACACAGACCGACTTACAGTTATATTTGTTTTCTTTTACATTATTGAGTAATATATTAACAGGAAGCCTGAATTGTGTATAAGATTTTTGGTTTAGTCCTATATAATAGTAGTTGTATATAATTCCTTACCTGATAATCCAGTCTTAATCACTTCTATAGATAAGGACAAAGTTTTGGTAAGGAAAAAAAATCTTCATGAGATTTTTCTTTTTTTTTTTTCTTTATGGATATTGTAGAGTACAGCATTGAGACACCCACTATTTTTAATAAATAAATTCCTTCATTTTTATAGGAGGAAGACAGTCTGGTGCTGTTTTATATAATACTTTTGGAATTATGGGTAAAGCTAATGTCACAGAAAGGGGTGGAGTGCTGACATCCAATAATTCTTCTGATTCTCCAACCGGCAGTGGCTATAATACTGATGTCTCTGATGATAATCTTCCTTGTGACCGAACAAGCCCTTCTTCAGACTTGAATGGAAATTCTGTTTCAGATGAACAAGTTGGTGAATTTCTAATAATAATGTTTTGGAAAAATAACATAGAAAACTGTGTACCAAATTCAAAATTAATTTTTGGAGTACATTTGCCCATCTTTCCATATTTTGGATTTTGCTTAAATGGTAGTCAAGGCAATTTGGTGATTATACTGATACTAGGGTATAATTTCTGAAATGAACATTTATATCTGTCATAGTACCTAGTGTAATACCTAGTTCATATTAGACACTTAATAATATTTGTTGAATTAATGAATTAATAGAATTTCACAAAAGCAGACTTTGTTTTTATGTTTGAAAGATTTTAGCAGATTTCATTTTTTAAATAATTAGTTTCAATACTGATAGTATTTCATGTAAGTTCTAAATATTTTTGTCTACATCTGTCTATTTCAGTTAGAATCCTGAAGAACACCTCATATGCAACTCATTTATTATTTTTATCATGATAGAATTTCATCATGATGAGTACAGTAACAGCAATAATGAAAATATTCAAAATCCTAGGTTACAGAAGAGTTGTACCACTAGCTGGTGACTTTGGGCAAATTATTTACCCTCTCCTAAGTTTCTTCATCTATAGCAGGAGTATTGTAATGATACTGACCTTTTAGAATTTGAAGATTAAATGGATAATATATATAAAAGTTTTAACTCAGTGTCTAGCACACAGTAAGAACTTGGTAAATACCTTTCTTAAATACACACACTTCTGATTGCTTGAAAATTAGATCAGTTGAAGAGGAAAGAAACCACTTTTTAATTAAGAAATCTGTCATGAGTATCCAGTATTTATTAGCATAATCACTTCTAAATCCCAGGTTTCTTGGAATTTATTTTTGAAACATTTGATTTGATGCTAGTTCAAGAATTTAATCGCAGTTTTCTTGTGAGGTCTTTGGAAGTATTTGAAGGGTGGGTGTGGATTAGCACTTCAATTAAGGAAATTAAAAAATACAGTAGCTGCTCACTAGACTAAAGAACTGGGAAGGGTCTAGCTTTTCTTTCCCTCTCCTTCACCTACTAAAATACTTCACAGAAACTCGAGTGTCTTCCTTGATCTCTCTTATTCTACTCTCCTTGTTGCAAGTCCTAGAATTTTGTAACATTGTTTTCTTTGGGTTCTCAGACTTTTCTTGGTCCATTTCTTTATGGAGTTCTTCATCGTCCTTAAATGTGGGTGTTCTCCCCATGTTCTGTTCTTGGCTACTCTTTTCTTCTTGCTATTTGTCCACTCCCTGACATATTTCATTTCCTAGTCCACCTCCATAATTTGATGACACTGCTCTTTCCCATTGGTTATGCTGTTAGCACCAGCGCTTCTCCTGAGTTCCAGAATTGAATCCATCGGCTTTTTGGATATCATCATTCACACATGCTATAGACACCAAAAATTCAATCTAAAACCAAGATTATTATTACTTTGCTTCACATGGTATTATAATTAATTCTTATTATTTACAAGTGCCCCCTCCCTTTTTAAAATTTTAAGTTCCTCAAGACTTCTGTCTTCTATATAGTTGTATCCCCAGTGCCTGACTCACACTGTGTCTGAAACCCGCAAGCCAGGTGTATTTGAAAATTCAGATTTCTTCTTTTAAGAGGAAGGTCATATGGTGTGTGTCCTATATGTTACATAAACTCCTAGTGGAATCTGAGACTGCACTTCATCTTGAAATATTTAAATATTTCTGCAGCACATTAATGAAAACACCAAGTGGGATAAACAGCCGCCTCATCAGTTCAGATCAGATTTTGATGCCACATTTACAGAAAAAGATTTAGATTTTCAGAACATCGTAGATTTTAGAATTGCAGATAAGAGAATGTAGACTTATATTTAGTGTCTGCTGACTTTTAAATTACTATTACTGCTGACACATTGTCTTATAACACTTAGGATTCAAAGCTGTTTTGTGGATCCTCTTCATTCATTAATCATCCCACAAGAAAATGCTAATCTTTTCTTTATCTTGACCAGTAATATCAAAAAAAGTGAATTAGAGACTGTAAGAAGATGTAACAGATAGTAGACTTTTTTGTTTCTTTAGTATTATGCTTCTTACCTCCTTGCATTCTAAAGAGTGGTGATTACACATTTAAAAATTATTCTATTTCTCAGTACAGGTTCAGATTACTAGTGTATGAGATAACTAAGAATTTTTTGTTGTAGAGTGTTATTTGAACATGGGCCACAATAGTGTTTTTTATGACACTTTATTCAGAAGTTTAAAATATTCTCTTAAAATGGAGTGGAAAATAGATTGCAGTAGGAAGCAGAAGAACTTAATTCTATTACTCATTCTCCTACATAATAGTTGTATGACCCCTGGCAAATCATAAAACATCTTTCTCTCCCTTTTTTCATCTGGAAAAAAAAAAGGCACTGAACAAATGTGATTAAATGACGTGATCAAGAAAAACCCTCCAGGTATTATGCTGAGTGAAATAAGTCAGAAGGAGAAAGTCAGATACCATATGATCTCAGTCATAAGTAGAAGATAAAAACAACGACAAACAAACACATAGCATTGGAGATTGGGTTGGTGGTTACCATTGGGGAAGGGGGCAGGCAGGAGGGCAAAAGGGGTGATTAGCCTCACATGTGAGGGGATGGACTATAATTAGTTTTCGGGTGGTGAACATGATGTAATGTACACAGAATTCGAAATATGATGTACATCCGAAAATAATAATAAAAAAAAGAAAAAAAAAGAAAAACCCTCTAGTTCTAAGATCTCTGATTTGTGGTTTGTTATAATGCAGTGATTTTTCAGAGTATGCTCCTTTGAGCTTCAAGGATCCGTATGTATTTCTTAGAATCAGGAGGGGGTTAGCTGAGCAAGATTTATGTCACATGTTCTGTTGCTGTTTTCTGTAGAATTTGATTTGATGGAAAGGTTTTGAGCATAGAACATCAGTTAACCTCTGCGCTAGTGGTTCTAAGGGGCTGTGTGTTACTGAGATTTTTGTATTTTATTTTATCTAGGATGAAGGAGTGGAATCTGATGATTTGAAGAAAGATCTACCTCTAATGCCTCCACCTCCAGATTCATGTAGCATGAAGCTGACTATCAAGGAAATTTGGTTTAGTTTTGCAGCTCCCACCAATGTGAGATCTCATACACATGCATTTTCTAGGTAAAAAGTTTTTAAAAATGTAATACTATCCCTTGATGTTTCTTTGCGTTAAATAACATACAATTCTATTTCATATATTTTTTGAATTATTTTTCTAGTCTATCTAGTCTTAAGGTTGCCACTTTTTTCCATCTTCCCTGCTTCATACTTTCTGTAGACATTATTCTCAGCTTGTTTGACCCTTTTTCTTCCCTAGGGCTTTAGTTTTATTTTCACATATTACTCTGCTATGAACTTCTTACTCTTTTCACCTCTAATAGGCTTTTATATTTTTCTTTCTTTTCTGTTAATCTGTTTTTGCATTTCCTGGTTATATGTTCATAATTTATCTGATGATATCATTTGATGTCAAAGGAACAGTAATTTTGTCTAAATAAAATGGCCACTAAGTATAGTAGGTATGGGAGATTGTTTGAGATACAAATCTTGACAGTTGTTTTTATAATTGTTTTTTAATACTAAAAGGCAGCTAAACCTTTTAAGTACTGCAACTCCAGCTGTTGGTGCGTGGCTTGTTCCCATTGACCAACTCAAGTCATCCTTAAACAAATTGGAAACCGAGGGAACCTTGAGAATTTGTGCTGTTATGGGATGCATAATGACGGAAGCGTTAGAGGTATGTCTTCCAACAGTGCAAGGTATCATACAAAGTTTATTATTGAAAATGATCGTTTTTTGTTCCTCATAGTTAGAAAACTTAGTTACTTAATTACTGGATATCTTTTATTTGTGCTATCTTTGATATATCATTCTAAATCTGTTGTTTTTGCTTTGTTTCAGAATAAAAGTGTACATTTTCCCCTAAGAAGTAAATACAACAGACTTACAAAAGTTGCCCGCTTTCTCCAAGAAAACCCTTCATGTTTACTGTGTAATATACTACACCACTACCTGCACCAGGCGAATTACTCCATCATTGATGATGCTACAATGGTGAGTTACTGAAACTATAGGTACCTCTAAAGAATCGTCTATTCTCTTGAGGAGCCATTGACCCACAGGGCTTGAGATGCATATGGGAAGTCCAAAGGAGAATTATGGTTAGAAATACAGGCCTATAGACAGCAGCCAGCTCAGATTAATGATTTGCGAGTTGACAGCATGAAGGTGTTAGAAGCTGTGGACATGGATGAACTTCTAGGGATGATGTGTTGATTGAGCAACTGGTCAAGGATGTATCCCTGAAAAATACCAAAGTAAAAGGGGGGTGAGGAGGGTGGTTAGAGGTACACAAAGTGCTGAGGAGGGAAAGGAAGAGGTTGGAGCACCAGGAAAGAATGTCTCAGAAGCCAAAGGTATAAAGAGTTTTAAGTAAAAGAGTAATCACCAGTCGCATTTCACAGAAATGTTTGATAAAATAAGGACTAATTAATGATTGAGGGGAGAATATATAATTTTACAAAATATATACAGTATATCTCTGCCCCTAGAAATGCACTACAGAAGATAGCACTTCATGATTAGGGTTTAGAGCTTGAGGATCTCCCTTCTCCTCTCCACACTTCTGGTCAGTAGAAAATACACGAGACTCTTCAGCTAAATTAGGGATCAATGTATCAGTATTATTAAGGGCCAATCCAGCTCCTGATAACCTCCAATGAAAGACTCTCTAGCGAATGGTGGATTTGAGAAAGGTACTTGGATCTGAGGCTGGTGTAGTGCTTTCTACTTTTACCCTGTGAATTGAAGACTGGGAGGTCCACAGTGCAAGGCGAACTTGCCCGTCTAATCATAGGCAGAGAAACTACAACAGACAGAATGACAGGCATTTCCCGTGGATGGATGCTCTGCCAAGATATGCTTTCCATGTAAGAGGAAGAATCCCAAGGTGCCCCTGCTTACTTGAGTCTAGGAATGAAAGGGCAGGCTAAGGGACTTGATATTCCTCAGAAAGAAAATGAGGTGATTCCTGCTTTTTAGTAAATAGCTGTCTTCAGTCAAAGCCATTTCTCCTAACACAAGGGATTATGGGAAAGCGGGTGGAGAGGAGGTGGATATTTTCTCCTTAAGCTAAGGCACTAATAGGAATAATAGCCAAATTTTCTTTCTTACAGTCTTCACTATGTGAGATAAAATATATTCTAAATTATGTAGTTGTTATTGGTAATACATTTAACTTTCAAAGCAGTTACAAATTCGTCTATGTCCAGCATTTAACTATAGCAATTTATTTATTTCTTTATTTTTTGGTGAGGACAATTTGCTCTGAGCTAACATCTGTTGCCAATCTTCCTCTTTTTTTATTTTTTGCTTGAAGAAGGTTAACCCTGAGCTAACATCTGTGGCAGTCTTCCTCTATTTTGTATGTGGGTCACTGTCACAACATGGCTTGACAAGTGGTGTTTGTCCTCACCCGGGATCTGAATCTGTGAACCCAGGCTGCCAACGATGGACTGAACCACTATGCCACAGGGCCCGCCCCAGTAATTTATTTTTTTAAATGTTAAAATAGTAGTACTTACCTAATCTTTGGAGGGAATAATTTCGTTTTGTCTTTGCTTAATGAATATTCCAGGTAGCTCAAAATACATTTAATTCTTCAGCTGGGCTAAAAAAGGTAAAGTGGATTGAATGTTTCTTAAGTTGAATCCCAATTTTGCATCCCAAGTTTAGCCTCTTGTTCACCTGGTACTGCTGTATTTAAGACAAAAAGATGCAATGTTGTGTTTAGGGATTGAATTCTTTAGTCAGCTTGAAGTACTGACTCTTGTGTCACCTTGGACAAATTACTTAACTTATGAATTCTAGTTTCCTCATCTGTAGATGAGGGTGGAGATTTAAATGAATAAATATAAGCAAAGCACTTAAATAGTAACCATGATTAAAGTAAGGTTACTTCTATCCATCTCATTGCTGTTACAGAGTGATGGACTTCCTGCTTTGGTAACTTTGAAGAAAGGTTTAGTTGCATTGGCAAGGCAGTGGATGAAGTTCATTGTGGTGACGCCAGCCTTTAAAGGAGTTAGCTTACATCGGCCAGCTCAGCCCCTGAAACCTCAATCAGCGGTGGACCACGAACATGAAGACGGACTGGGGCTGGACAATGGCGGTGGTCTTCAAAGTGATACCAGTGCTGATGGAGCAGAATTTGAATTTGATGCAGGTAATTTTGTAAATATTTTAGTTAGATATATGCAATTGGTAACCTAGTACATGAGATAGTTTTGATAATTTGTGTCCCAAATTTGAAAATGTCATTGCTTAATTATACAAGTATGATTTGTATTTGCCCAAATAAATGGCAATAGTGTTGGAATCTTTATACTGACTTGATTTTTAAGTTTAATCTTGTGAAATACAGTAGACTTCTTCTAATCCAGTACAAACAACAGACATCTTTGTATACCTAGAATGTTTTAAGTGAACACGTTAACCTCCTTTTAAAGTTTACATTTGTATTTGTCTGTTTATTGTCCTCCCTATGCCACAGTCTTTTGAGTCTTTGAATTTTACCTGGTGCTTGTTTGACCCTGAAGTTATGTAATATGTGGAGGCCTGCAGCGAGCCTATAATTCTTTCAGCAT
The DNA here is from genome assembly GCF_037783145.1 of Equus przewalskii. Classification (NCBI taxonomy): domain Eukaryota; kingdom Metazoa; phylum Chordata; class Mammalia; order Perissodactyla; family Equidae; genus Equus; species Equus przewalskii. Next base: position 105,759,702 of record NC_091832.1, on the reverse strand, counting down.
AATGGCTGTGCCAGAACACAGACAGTAGATATACATTTCAGAAATATATATGCATACTTTAATACTTTTTCAAAGGTTAATTTTTATTTTCATGACATGAAATATTCAACAAAAATTTATCTTACTATATTTTTAAAAAAATATAAAAGTACTATGGGAGGGGCTGGCCCCGTGGCCGAGTGGTTAAGTTCACTGCGCTCCGCTGCAGGCGGCCCAGTGTTTCGTTAGTTCGAATCCTGGGCGCGGACATGGCACTGCTCATCAGACCACGCTGAGGCAGCGTCCCACATGCCACAACTAGAAGAACCCACAACGAAGAATACACAACTATGTACCGGGGGGCTTTGGGGAGAAAAAGGAAAAAATAAAATCTTTTTAAAAAAAAAAAAAAAGTACTATAGGAAAGGACAGTAGTCTTTAGAGCTTTAAGAACATTGATATATAATACTTTACCTAGCTTTTTTTGTCTTTTAAAAAACCTTATAATTATATTTAATAACTGACTTGTTATGAAGAATAGACTAGATTGTATTTATTTTGAAAAATTTCAAGTCTACACAAAGGTAGAAAGAATGGTGCAGTAAACAGCCCATTTAATTAATTATCTGCAATGCGTATGTTAATCCGTGAAAATTCTATAGTTTCTTGAGCTTAGTTGAATTGGTTTTTTATCTCTGTACCATTTGGGTGGCATATGTGAAACATGGAATAGAAACTATTTGTTCCTCTCTTGAGACTGAGTGAGAAGATTGGGGTTGGAAGAATTAAAGAAAGGAAAGAGCAAGTATTATAGCAGATTCAACAATTAATTTGTCAAGGAGTATGGAAAGTTGAGTGTAGTTACACCACCGGGAACACTGGAGTTGAGGTTTCAAGAAAATGTCTGATAATCTATAGCCCACTTATTCTTTTGAACCGTTTTCAGCCACGGTCAGTGAACACACAATGCTACTAGAAGGAACAGCCAACCGGCCTCCACCGGGCAGCTCTGGACCTGTCACTGGAGCTGAGATAATGAGGAAACTTTCTAAGACTCATACGCATAGTGACTCTGCATTAAAAATAAAGGTACATTATTACTATTTTTGGTTAGAGTTATTTAGACTTGCAGAGAAGACCTAAACTTTTGTTATCTCAAATTTAAATATTGCTCCTACACTCCAAATGTTCAAATAGTATTTTTATGTTGAAATTAACATGATTAGTAACTTTTAGTGCACACGTTTCTTTGAAAATTATATCATCAGTCAGTAATTAATATTGAATAAGGACTACTTTAACTACCAAGCCTTAGGGCTTTCTTTTCTATTTATTTGAATGTTGTGTTCCATAAAATACGATGTTGAAAATGTTGATCATCTTGTAATTTTTCTGGTCAATATACAGTTTGAGTTAGGGTATTTTATGATTTTAATTACATTGTGTTTTAAGCAATTTAACCAGTACTGCACTGTGTGTAAGTTTCGTCATCTGTAAGATGGAGATTACCATAGTTACATGAAATAATGCTTGAAAAGTGCTTAGAAAAATACCTGGTACATAGTAAACACTTAAGTTATTTGTTGTTGTGGGTTACATTTTTTTTTATAGTTTGCTTTTCTGAGCACAGAAAACAACAAACAGTTAATATTTTAACTTTCTTTGAAAGTCTGGGTATAGACTTATGTTAATACCCAGACTACATAAGGTAAATGATTGATAATTTTGACCATATTAAAATGTAAAATTTCCACGCAGAAAAAATAATGTATTGTAAACAACATAGACATATGACAAAGAGCTAGTTTCCTAATATATAAAGATCTCTTCCTGATCACTAAGAAAAAGAGGACAACTAAATAGAAAGGTGGTTAAAGGCTCTTCACAGAGAAATATATATACTTATGTGAAAATGTATTCTAATTCAACAAATACCACATGATTTCACTCATATGTGGAAGATAAAAATAATAACAAAAAAAACACGTAGATACAGACGATCAATTGGTGGTTAACAGAAGGGAAGGGGGATAGGGAGAAGGCAAAAGGGCAAAGGGGCACATGTGTACAGTGACAGATAGAAACTAGACTTTTGGTGGTAAACACAGTACAGGCTGTACAGCAGTCGAAATATGATGATATACACCTGAGATTTATATGTTATAAATCAATGTTAACTCAATAAAAGAATGTAAATTAAAATGAGATTTCCATTTCCACCTATCGGACTGAAAAACTAAAAAGTTTGATAGTGTATGTTGTTGGTGAAGATGTGAGAAAACAGACACTCTCATACAGTACTGGTGGGAGTGTAAATTGGTGCAGCCTCTTTGAAGAACAATTTTTGAAGAGCAGTTGGCAATTTGTATCAAAATTTAAATTGTATTGCCCTTTCACCAGTATAACGACGTCCAGGAATTCATTCTAAAGACATGAATGCTCATAAATGCTCAAAGACACATGTAAAGAACACACATTCTTTACAACACTATAGCGGGAAAATGATTGAAACAACGTAAATGACTAAGCACTGAGGGCTAATAACTAATATACCCTGATGCAGATGCATACTGTGAAGACTCAAAAAAGATGAAATAGATCTCTAAGTGGATATGGAATGATCACCAAGTGCATTGATTAAAGTAAAAACAATGTATAGGGCAGTATGTATTTGTATGTTAAAAAAGGGTAAATAGATGTGCTTATAGTCATAAGTTACTTACAAAAGGATAGATAAGAAAGTTAAGAGGACCTTGGGGTGAAGGGCCCTAGTAGACTAGAGCTCAGGGAATGCTTACTTTTCATTAAATAGTCTTTGTGTGCTTTTAAATTTTTAATTATGTGTAAGTGTTGCTGTTAAAGCATTTGGTGATAGTTTGATACGTAGTTTTTCAGTTTGAACTATGAAACTTACTCGGTTTCTGCAGTATATTCAGAAAGCTGGGATACTTTAAATTCTCAGCTCCTTAATCTGTCTCAGATTTTCTTCCTGGTTGATGGTTTTTCCTAACCCTCTGATCAAATTTAGGTGTTTTGCTGTTAATGCTGTTCTCTTTCAGAAATTTTTTTGAACCTTCCTTTGTTTATGGATTATAAAAACCCTTCAAAGAATTGAAATTACAGATGCTTTGTTGCAGATCTTGGCTTTTCAGGATCTTTCTGTCTGTGTAGTCATTTTTTTGTACTATGCTTTAAACTGATCTGAAATTCTATCTTAAATGTGACAACAGATAGAAATTGGACAGTTCTGTAACTTTTGATTTTTTTGTTTTTCCTCAGAGAATTGCTGGAAATTCTTTCTGGTATGTTAGAGCTCTGTAGAGAATCAAGTCTTAACACAGATATTCACTGTGAAGGCTACCAAGAAGGGTAGTATAGTATTAAGAATTTCAGAATAGACATCTTGCCACCAGGCTCTCTCTTCAGCTTTCAAAGGGAGTTAATAAGCCAGTCTTAAAATAAGTGAATGATAGTAAAGGCTGCCGTTTGCATTGTACTGTAGAGTTATGAAACATTTTTACTTACATTTGAGATTCACTGCAGTCCTAGCACACCCCGTCTGTTTTGGTATTGATGTGAACAATTACTGGCAGTAATAGCAACAGTAATAGTAGCTGTAGCCATCAGCAGTCATTTTTACGTGCATAAGAAAGAGCCCTGCATTGTTGCTTCTGTAGGGCATTCACCCGTATCATTCTCTGAGCTATACCAGTGGAGACACTGCCACTGATTCTCCAGTGCATGTTGGACGTGCTGGCATGCCAGTTAAGGAGAGTCCGAGGAAGGAGAGCCTACTCAGCTACCTGACTGGAAGCTTCCCAAGCTTGCACAACCTCCTGGAAGGGACTCCTCAAAGAAGTAGTACAGCTGTGAAGAGTAGCTCCCTAACGAGAACGGGTATGTCCCTAGTTTTGACAATTATAAGTTTACTTCTGTGGGAGAATTAAAAAAAACAGTAACAAGACTTAAATTTATTTAGATCTGTACTTTGGATGCATAACTAATCTTTTGTATTACACGTTATGTTTGAGAAAATATTTTGGGAAACTGTTCTCCCTTATTGGTGTCTTCATGCCCTTAGTTTGTGTTTTTAAATTGCAACATTTGACACTACTATAAACCTAGATGTCATATGGGATGCTGTCTCGACCAGCCAACAATGAATTTCCCTCTGTTATAATAAAAATAAGTTATGTATTCATGCTTTAATATCTGAATACCAACATCATGTAGTGAATTTGAAAACATCTGCAGAGACATTTTAACCTGACTTTTCAAAAATAAATACATAAATAACAATTTCTACTCTGTAGTACTTAAGTAATATATATTCAGTAAAACTTTATTTTCAGGAAATACGATGGCCACTGATATGTTGTCTGAACACCCCTTGTTGTCTGAACCATCCTCTGTGAGTTTCTATAACTGGATGTCAAATGCTGTGGGTAATCGGGGAAGTGTGGTGCAAGAATCTCCTGCTACCAAGTCAGGACACAATAGTCTTCCAACAGGTACTTAGTTATCACGTTATTTTGCTTAACTATCTGAGGGGCACATGTAAAGTTATAGCAAAATCCTATGTTTCAGAGGATGATTAAAAAATCTCAAATGTTTAAGTACTGTTTAGTTGAAATCAGCCCATTTTTTGGAATGCCTTTGATAAAATTGCAATTGAGGGAGTCGTACGCAGTCAGTAGGGTTCTTGTGGAAAGGCAAATGTGTCAAATGTTAGATTGTGTATGACTTAAAGAGTTTAAAGCTTCCATTTAATGTGGCTTGTTTAATTTTCAAATCACCAAAAGGAGATAAATAAAAAATGCAAAGTATAATTACATCACCGTGTACCTACAATAAAGAAAATATTTTTGGTTTATCCAGATTCCTCTGGGACATAACTAGCTGTCTTACACTCTTTATGGTTACTTAAATATTTAATTAATTTAGATTAAAGAGGAATAAAGCAAGATTCTTGCCCTCAAGGAGGAAAGCAAATGAGGGCAATTTATTAATTTGAAAAGAATATGTATAAGTAGCAAGAAGACTGTCAGGGAATTCACAAAGAAGTATTGGTGGTTATCGCCAGAAATGGAAGTGGAGCCACCTTCCCTTTTCTATTTTTCTAAATTTTTTATTGTTTTTCCAAATTTACTAGTTGTATGTATTATTTTTTTTGGAAAAAATATATTTAAAAAAATAATATGTGAAGTAGCTTTGATTCTAGTTGCTGAAGGCAGCTAACATTAACTTGTGTAACAGCTATTTAGATTGCTAGTAAATTCTCTTCAGACAGAAAATAGGAAATTATGAAAAGTAGTTGATATGTAACTACTTACTCGGTCCTTTTCCTTCCTGGTGTGTGGACCGCTTTTGAATCTGGAACTGATCCTAATTCTGGCTGCATGTTGGTTCTTAGCTTTGGCCCTTGGTTGATGGAAGTCTGGTGCTTCCACCAGCTCTCAGCACTTCTCTGGTGCTAGCTTCACTACTGCACAGAGTTTAAGTTTCAAGAGAACCAGAAAAGAACATTTCCTCTCTATCATCAGTCCTTTGCCTGGGGAATGAAAAGAGAAAGGGAGCACAGATGAAACAAATAGCGCCGTTTCATTTATGCTCCGCCTCAGGAAAGCACAGCTGGGAAGGAATTTCTGAGTGAGACTGCGAATCCGTGTCTATCTCCCTGCTGCTGTCTGTAACTCTGTTCCTCAGCGCCAGGCTGATGGGATATCACATGCTTTTCACAGATCTTCCAGCCATAAAATTCTCTGCTTTGGACTGACTGTCTTTAATATAGCCTTCATATATGAGGATTTTCTAAATTTATTAATAAGTCATGTCTGTAAAATAACCTAAAAGTGCTATTTTGTTTTCTCTTTCAATTTAAGTGGTCTGGTCTACTACAACACAGGCTTCATAAGTTTACTTTGCTGTGCCTCTTTATGTTTTTTATTCCCAATAATTTAGATTTTGTTCTTGAACATTTACTCTGCTAGGTGTTGCACCTAATCTTCCTACAATTCCCTCAGCCTCCGATTTCAACACCGTCTTGTCTAGTGACCAGAATACCTTAGATGGGACGCATTCTCAGCATAGCACTAGCCAGGATGATGTGGCAGGTGTAGAAGAAGCCAACCAAGGATTTCCTGCTGTTCAGCTGGCTGATGCACAGGTGAGCCAGTCTGTTTTTTCCCTAATTATTGTAACCCCTCATCAGACAGTACTTAGCAGCTGGAACCATCAAGTAATGGGCACTTTAGGATTTTATGCCTGTATGCCCGAAGCCTTCAAGCAAAAAAGGAGGAGCCTTTGAAAAGTACATAGGGTAATTATAAATGCAAATTAAGCATCTGTAGATACTCATTAAAAAGAAGAGCGGCATATAGTTATTTGTCTCATATAGTAACATTTTTGTTATTTGGAGATACAGATTGTCTAAATAATGACTACAAAGATAAATTTAATCACATCCTGTAGTCTTAGTGCTATGTTAAGACTTTATTGAGTGAGCACTGGGGGGGTCATTGACGATTTTAGAGCAAAGGAATAAAGTGACTGGAACTGTACATGTAGAAATATTATATGAGTAGCAATGTGTTAAATATTGAAGTAGAGAAACCAGAGGTGAAAAAATGAGTTATTGAAATAGTTCACACAAGTGGTTATCAGGCCCTTAGCTTAGATGGTTGTGGCTTTGATAAGGTAAAGGAGAAATATTGTGGAGATCTTATTTAATTGATTAAATGTGGAGAGTGGAGAGTGAAATCCTTTGACACGTTCTTTTTAATTTGAAGGATCAGAAGGCAAGTGGGAGAGTGGGGCATGGGTATCAAGAGGTGATATTTTCTCAGGATGAAAGAGACTTGAGCATGTTTACAACTTATGAGGAATTAGGGAGGTCCCAATCAAAAAAAATGAAAGAAGGGTAAACTGATAGAGCAAGATTCAGAGAAGGAGGAGAAGTGTTAGAATTGAGAGTCATTTATAGAGAGATGCTTTGGACATGAAAGATACTTTTTCCTCTGAGAATTTTTGGGAAGACTTTAAGGTCAGTGGTAAGTTTGCAAATTGGTAGCTTCAATGTTTTCTTACAATAGGAGGTAATTTATGTTAAATTTGTCAGGCACTTTTAAATTTTCTTGATTTACTCCTCCAATACATTGGAGTAGTTTTTAGAGACTTGTTCACTTGTTTTTAAAAGGGAGAATGTGGAAAAATTTTTGTCATTGTTTTGGCCTATATAATACATTCATTATTCATTGTATTTATTAGCGTTCAATACGCATTTTTAGAGATAACTATACTATTTTACATGTAAGACTCTAAAATCCACCAGAAACATGAATGTTAATACAATAAAAAACAGTGAGGTGATTTAGATATGTGTAAAAATTGGAATGACTGTGAAAGAGAGCTCACCACAGACCCCCAGAAGGATTGCCAAATAGTGCTGAGGAGTCTAGTTAAGAGTTTGTTAGTGTTGCAATACCAGTGAATCCAATTAGATCGTTTCCTCTCATGGTCCTTAGCAGCTCAGCTGTAGAAGTAGAATAGGATTGATCCAAAGCAGATATAGCAGGAAAAATGAGATGATGAGATGTAGTATACAATTTAGGAAGTTACTGAAATGGAGTTCAAGCCAAGGTTGTGGGGAGTTAAAGGAAGTCAATAACTTTGGAACTGAAGGGTTGGTTGAGTTATCTTCATGGCCAAAGAAGTCCTTCAGGAAGATAAATTGGGATGGAAAAGAAAAAGAAGACAGTCAGTCAGGAACCAAAGTCCCTGGTGGGTATGGAAGATTAACCAAGGGCATAAATAGATGACAAAGATTAGGAAAGATGGAGGATGGCTTGAACCTTGAAGAGGGAAGAGTTTTTCCATTAGGATGACAGAGCACATCTACGAAAGAGTAAACCCAAGAAAGAGTATGCCAAGCAAGTATACAAGGAAGAGGAAATTTCTCCCTAAGTTTCCAGTCTAGAGTGAAATTGTTTGAATTCTCTCATTCTAGGCCTTCACAAGAGTATCCTATCTTCCCAAGCACAAACAAATGACCTAGAGACAACTGAAAATGTGGACATGGGTCTCATTACCCAAATGGCACTCATCCATTTTTATAGAACTTTTTAAGCTTCAGGAAAAGATCACTAAGGGAGAATGTGTAGTGAAAGAGTTAGAAGGGGGCCAAGGAAAGCGTTGGATAGCACTTATATTTAGGATGTTGAAGGAGGAAAAGAATCCATACAGCAGAGAATGAGTTGTCAGTGATTATAGTGGTCTATTAAGCACATATAGTTGCTTCTGTTTGGGTTAGCTCTTAGTGACTATGAAATTCAGTTAACTAGAGATTTAACCAGAGTGATGTATTTCCATAAACATGTATAATACTTAAAATGTAAAGGAAGTTCTTTGTCAGAAAATAAATGTTAAATGACTGTTACAACCAAGTGATACCATTTAAAAATAGGTCAGATATTCATAAGATACCATGTGAAATGTTTTTATGTTAACACAGGAAGTTGATAAACTGTTTTGTGACCCTAATGTACTAGATTTTTATGAAAACACAGCTATTCATGCCTTTTTAAAAGCAAGAAGTAGAATGATTTAAACTAATTCATAATTTTATTTTCCTTGTATTTTCAGACACTCAGACAGGATCAAGGGATCTGTGCCCTTATGATTAATTTGAAGATGAGTGGCACATAAATAGGTGTTCAGAAATACTAAGTTTTAAGTAAAATTAGAGTTTTTTTTTTTTCCTTTACACTATAGTGATATCTACTAAAGTAGAATAGGAAAAAAGCCACAGTAAATGATGAATTATCAATTGAGCTAATATGGATTGTGTTATGTCTTTTAGGTTGTTTTCAAACCTCTTTTGAGTCATACAGGGATCCAGTCACAGGATGCAATGCCGCTCTGCTACCGAATGTACTTTGGAGAGCACCTCTCATTTTCAGGGACTTTGGACTGCCTCAGAGCAGACATCGTGGATTCAGACACAGCCAAAGAGAGAAAAGGCAAAAGAGCAAGAAGGTGTCTGGCGCTATTGTTGTTTTTATGTAAAATTTTGTACAAAGGTTATCATACTCATTTGTTATTTAACTTTCCTTTCTTCTAATGCTGAGAAAGTAATTTTAATCTTATGAGAGGATAATTTCCATTTAACAAAAATAGTAACCACATTTTATTAATAAAGAAAATCAACAGGTCATAGGCCTATTTTTAGGCATATTTTTGTACCGTGTTAGCACATATGTGAGGGTCAGCCAAAGTATGTATGTTGACATATACAATATATACACTTAGAATTTATTTACTCTTGCAGTCGTTGAATTTTTATGATCTTATGGATTGTAATTTTATATATTTTACTTAGAATTTATTTCTAACCTCCTTTCTGAGTTGACTTGACTTGTAGCAGATAGTGTTTTCTATGAAGAACACAGTAGAAGTCAGACCGAGAGTATAGCCATCAGAAACACACAGGAATGCTAAATGTAGCATGGTGAAAGTTAAAAACTGTCATTCACTGTCACTCTTTATTGTCATGGATAGTTCTTCAGTTTCTTTACTGCTTGCATAGGAAATAATATGCCCACTAATAAGATTTGACTAATCTTTTGTGAACTTGCAATTTTACTTTGGATAGGTCTTGCTAAAGTGTGTAGGAATAATAGAATGCGGATGTAGAGGGCATTTATGACAAGAGGTTTTTGCAACATTCTTGGTTTCATCCAATTTGTGCTTTTGCAAGCTGGTAAAATTAAAAGTAAAATGTACATGTATCTGACATATAGCTAAGTGAAATATATTTTTTATTTGAAATATTCTATTTCAGATTTTAAACAATTTAACAAAATCAGTAAAAAATTCATGGCAATTATGTATAGAAGAATGCAGCTTTTTAAAATTTTGTTTCAGGGCATTAAATATCTGAGGATTTTCTAATAACACAGGAACATGAAAATTTCAGTGTCTTTTCTATTAAATATAAGACAGTCTTTGCTTTTCACAGTTATGTGTTCCCCTAACAATGACGGTGCAAACTGAAACACTGCAAAGTGACCTTGATGATTATTAAGATTAGTGGGGAAAATTACTTTTGTTTTGTGACCTTGAAAAATGTTTATCAAAACATTAAAAACTGTCTATTTATTATAAATGTTTAGGGAAATGAAAAATATACTAAAACTAGTATTTTAGTACATTGTAATTTCAAACGTTAGAAACATTCAGAATTAAAGTGCTTTATTTCTTTCTAAAAAAACTTGTCAAAAGGTAGTTTTAATAGCGCTTGGCTTCTTATCATGTAACTTACGATACATGATCTTTTCTGTGCCTTGGTAAAGTGTCATACCCCATTCTAAGTGTTGATCAGTGTCCAACATTTTATTTCCATTTTCAGTGTCATGAAATATCTTCACGAGTTCCTTTTGCTATGAAGTTTTTGCCCGTATCACTTCCTGGGAATATCTTCTTCCTTTTTGCCACAACCACTTTGCTCTTTATGCTTTCGCTGAGTTCCTCTGGCTGCATATCTAGAGTTTCTAGAACAGCGGAAGTATCAACATTTCCATGGTCAGCTATTTCTTCTGTAACTCCTTTTATGTTTAATTAAATTTCACTGCCAGCATTATAATTTTTTGTTTGATTGCTGCATTTTCATCTTTGCTGTCCATTTCCCTCTTGATTTTCCATTTTTGTAAAATATCATGCAGATTTCTCAGGAGGAGGCAGCACATCTACGTGTTTTACTGTCTGTGTGTGAAATGAGTAACAAATGTGCTTTGACCAATGACTAGCATATTTTGACAGAGGTGACGTGACTGGTCAGTGATCATGATGTACATCTATTATTTACATAGTAATTTGTGGACTGAAGAGCTAGCAGCAAGTTTGTACTTTCTGCAGTTATTCACAGTAAATTTTAGTTAAAAATTTGAACCATGTTGTTGGGAGCTGTGTTATTTAACCATGGTAACTGAAATCCATTCACATTGGAATCATCAAATCCAGACAGCAAAACATTAATACCTACTTAGACTCCCTGATTAGAGTTAGCAGCCCTGAGTTAAACGTGCATTTCTGTTTGCAGTAGCCAACTTTCATATAAGTATACATAAAAAATACTTATATAATGTGTGTATATATACATGCACACATATAGTGTACATGTATATACACTGTATGCACATGGTATGTATCATATATGATTAACTTATACACAGATTATATGCATATATGTATGTATGTGTGTATCTGTGTATGATCATATTTAACACCTACTTATTGCCCTACTAAAAGCCATATAACACTGCCACAGACTAGACCTTCGTCTGACCATATTTCCCTTCTTATGTTCCAGGAGATCTTCTTTGAATGACTTTGAACTTACTGCCTCTAGCAAAACTTAACATTCTTTTTAATTTTTCTACCATCATACCAGCTCTGAATGCTCTACTTTCCTGTTACTAGCCCACGGTTAGCTTTTATTTCTCAGATCTCCTGTAATTCCACCTTAACGCTTATTTATTTGGAGACCTTTGTCACAGTACACTTTTTCTGGTCAAATTTCAGTCCTGTTTGGGCTTTTTTTTTGTAGTATATTGTTCATTACTATTGGGTTATAGTTTCTTGTATAACGTGTATAACTCTCCTAGACTGTAAAGCCAGGACAGTTATTAAATCATTCAGCATGGGTTCTCATAAATATTAGTTTCCTTATATCTTTGCTATCTGCAATCAAGATAGTTGAACTTATTAGAGATTTAATAAATAATTTTAAATTTTAGTTTTAACTTTAGCTCTAGAGTGCTCATTCCAGTTCTTTACCTTTCTGGCTGCTATTGCTTAAATGACTCCTTCATTATATACCCAGAGTTTTTTCCCCTTTTACTTGAATCTTCTCTTGAAGACTTTCTTGCCTCCCTGACATGTTCTCAATTCTTGTTTTTGCAATTGTGGATTATTTTAATCTCTTTTGAGTATTCTCTCTCCTATCTGTTCTAATTCTCAAAATTCAGTTTTTCCTTCTCTGACCACATGCTTAGCACTGATAGCAGGCTTCCCGTGAGGTTGGACATTTTCATGACTTAGACTACAAAGGAGGTTTTCTTATTATATAAGAAATGCTAGTATTCATTAAGGAATTATTGTCTCTAATCATCAATTTTTTAAGTTAAATTGGGAACATCAAAGCAGCTTCAGTTTTTTTTTTCTGATAGAGAAAAATCCTATGTTTGATTTGACCTATATGGCTACGCATTCATATTGTACATGGAAGAAGGGAGACCAAAATACCTTTTTACAGTTTTCATACTTGAGGTTTATTGTTATTAGTGATTGGTTTATGGAAATCTGAGACATTTTTGGCTTTTTAATATTAAAATTGACTTTTTGTAATTAAACATAATATTCCTACCTGAAAATTTTTGGATAAGCAGGAGGTTTTGCCAAAATAATTTTTATAAAGATTTTAAGTTTTTGTATGTATTTCTCATTTTTGTTTCAGTTGCTTTCCTCACCACTGTTTCTTTTTGTTTTGTTTTGTTTTTTTTGGTTTTTTGTTTTTGTTTTTGCTTTTTTTTTGGAGGAAGATTAGCCCTCAGCTAACTACTGCCAGTCCTCCTCTTTTTGCTGAGAAAGCCTGGCTCTGAGCTAACATCCGTGCCCATCTTCCTCTAGTTTATACGTGGGACGCCTACCACAGCATGGCTGCCAAGCAGTGCCATGTCCGCACCCGGGATCCAAACCAGCGAACCCCGGGCCTCCGAGAAGCGGAACGTGCGAACTTAACCGCTGCGCCACCGGGCCGGCCCCACCACTGTTTCTTTTTCAGGATTGACACCTGAGCTAACAACTGTTGCCAATCTTTTTTGTTGTTGTTCTTCTTTTCTCCCCAAAGACCCCCCAGTACATAGTTGTATATTATGGTTGTGGGTCCTTCTAGCTGTGGCATGTGGGATGCCACCTCAGCATGGCCTGATGAGCAGTGCCATATCTGCACCCAGGATCTGAACCAGCGAAACCCTGGGCTGCCGAAGCGGAGTGTGGAAACTTAACCACTCGGAGTGTGCAAACTTAACCGCTCGGCCACGGGGCTGGCCCCTCCTCACCACTTTCAAATTTGCAAAGTATACCAGCAGTGTTTCATTTCAAATAGCAAATCAAATTGTATAAAATATAATGAAATTAAATTTATAAACCATATATTTGACAGAGAGGGAAAGAATGGTTAAGGGAGGTGTCTTAATTGAATAATTGACTTTAGATTCCAATACGATTGGGGTATACCATTGGATGGCAAGGAAAATTGTTTTATCACTTCACTGAAATCGTTAACATAAGTCTCATTTTGACTAGGCAGTTCTAGAGTAAGATCAAGGAGGGAGACTTAAGGCCCAGCTTCCCACTTATAAAAGGCTGGTTTAGTGAAAGAGCATTCTACTTGATCTCTTGCTTAAAATAATTTAAACGACTTATAACATATTTCACCTTGGAGAGTCTTTTGCTAATTCATAAAGATTGTGCTGTTCTGAAAGGAAGGAAATAAAACTTTGTCATTTTCTTTTTTTCCCCACATTTTTAGGCAAGGTCATGTGAATCTTCCTCCACTTGAGTTCAAACCAGCATTGATGTTGGAAACCTTTAGCATCAGTGCTGTTGTAATGGAAAAGTCAGTGTGCACCCCTCAGAACTCTACCAGTGCTCTTTCTTTTCATGATCTCAACAAGCGTTATTACAATACCTTTCACTGCAACTTTACTATTTCTTGTCAGTCAATAAGCCAGCATGTAGATATGGCTTTAGTTCGTCTTATTCATCAATTTAGTACAATGATAGATGACATCAAAGCCACTCAGACTGACATTAAACTGAGCAGGTATACAGCTGGATCAGCTTCCCCAACACCTACCTTCAAAACCAGAAAACATCGGGATTTTCGCTCATCTGACTTCAGCCGCAGTTCTAGAGGAAGTCTTAATGGCGGCAATAGAGTAAATAATGCAAAGAACAAACGGACCAACAACGAGAATAACAAAAAGGAATCTCGGAACAAAAATTCGTTAGGAAGATCTGAAAGAAGAACTTCAAAAGTGTCTAGAAAAGGTTCCAAGGATGTGGTGGATCATATGACCATTCACATGGATGACTCTGATTCAATTACAGTGTCGGAACAAAGTGAGCCCTCAGCCGAGTGCTGGCAGAATATGTATAAATTGCTTAACTTCTATTCACTTATCTCTGATCCAACAGGAATATTGGAAAAATCTTCGGAAACATTTGGACCAGCAGGTAATGGATATTTTTATATTTTTAAAATTTCTGTTTAGAAAATCACTAATACTGAAAAAGAAAGCAGATTGTTCATCATGTTTTCTTAATGTTTTAAGTGGAAAGTTGAGACTCAAAGAAATTGTTAATCACCCAAGGAGAGAAAACAGTAACGGCAGTCAGATACTCTGCTGTCTGATTTCCCATCCTTCCTAACTAACCCTTACACAGTATGCCCCTAAAGAATTCAGACAGACCTGCTTTCAGATATCTGAATCTGCTATTTACTTTCAATATGACGATGGGAAAAGGTTGAAAAATTTAAAAAATCTTTTTGGTGGGGAAGAGGAGGAAGAATGCTGGTTTGGAATGTGAAGAAAGGTAAGATGATGTTTGGAGTGTCCGTTTCACGGTTTTCATATCTAAACGCTTTTATTTCCATTTACTTATAAAGGAGTTCGGAGCCCTACAGAGCCAACATGTAAAGTTGTGTTTGAGAATGAACAAGACAGTAACAGTTTGACTAAGACACAGAGGAAACGTAGCTTGGTAACTTCTGAACCTCAGCATGTGACCCTAATAGTGTTTGGCATTGGCATGGTGAACCGCACGCACCTGGAGGCAGACATTGGCGGGCTGACGATGGAATCAGAACTGAAGAGGATCCATGGCAGTTTCACACTGAAGGAAAAAATGAAGGGTAGGACCATGTTCTAATACTGTAGTGCCATTCTGAAGAAAGCCAATGTCATGTCTCCAGAATTCCTATTTGGAAATTTTTCTTCAGAAAGTGGAACTTCCCATTTACATTGATCAAGAGTGCTAGTTTATGTAGTTTCTTTTTCTTGTTCTTTTTGATTTTTAAAATTTTCCAAGTTTTCTGCACTATTACTTCTGAAAATTAAACTGTCATCAGGCTATCTCCAATGCCGTTAGGCTCTTTAATGCATGGATGACATGTTAAACTGCATATTTAGCATTCTTCCAATTTTGACATATATAGTATATATGAATACATAGAAATAAAAAACTTCAAGTTTGAATTTTATCATAGCTTTAAAATTATCTTTTGTCACTGATTGTATTAAGAATAGAATGCAATTTGAATATGAAGTTCAATTATCTTATTTCCATAATTCATGTAATTATTTTTTCTCACATTTAAGATGTTTTACATCAAAAGATGACTGAGACGTGTGCCACTGCTCATATTGGTGGGGTTAATATTGTCCTGCTTGAAGGGATTACACCAAATATACAGTAAGTGTGTTGATTTTTATTATTTTCTTGAACTTGTTTGTTATAGTTTTATAGGAAACTTAAAATTCTTTGGATGAATCTCATACCTTCTAAGTTTTGAGATTTATATACATAATGTTGCCAGATACTGTGCTTCTGACTGTCATTAAGAATAAAACCATATGGAATGTTTTCAGAAGAGTGACTTTTTTCCTTTCTAAAATTGGTTTCCTACCTCCCCTGCCCCCCTAAAAACTGACTCCCCGTGCATTTGTAAGATTGTCTAACAAGAAAAATGGTTACCGTGCAAATGTCAGTTAAACATATAACATGCAAAAGCTCACACAATTCAAATTAGTTAAGTAAAACAAAATGTAGTCAAATAATATAGACTCTTGATTTTATATTAAGTAATCACTCATATTCATTCTGGGTTTCAAAACTTTCTTTTGCCTTTTTTACTTAAAGAGTTTAACAATAAAGCCTATGAGACCCCTTCCAATAGTATAGGTCAGCTTTTTATAGTGGGTATACCGTACCATATCTCTTTTCTTTTGACTCTTTGCTGTTACTTTTTCTTTATAAGAATTGCTTTGATGATGATTGCCTTTATGCGTGCTGTTCGGGTCACTAATCTCTTATCAGTGCATTTAAGCACTGACTGTGTTCGCACGCTTGGAACTGCATACCTTCATTCCTAACTTCCTTTCAGTGGAGCAGTTTTGTGTAGGAACTACAAAATGTGTTTCAGTCAGATTTTGAGAATTTGCTATTTCTTAATATTCTAACTAGTTAATATTGTTGTATTATCGTCCTATAAAGCATCCATCCTGCTAAATACTGATTAAATGCTAAACTAATTGGTTTAGCATTATAAAAATTAAATATTAGTCATAGATTGATTAGTTACAGGTCTCTTCATAATATTTTAAACATGGATAATGTCATAGCTGTCTTGGGGAACATTTCCTGAAATAGATGTTTAAGTCTTACTGGGGTGTTTGGACCTGTAAGTCTAGAACCAAAGAGAGTGTATTTTATTATAGCTGCCTGAATGGTCCAGATGCATTTCATAATCAGTCTTTTGAAAGACCAGAAAATTCCAGTAGTTGTAAGAGACACGATCTTTTATGATTATTCATTATGCCATAGGGAGTATTATGTAATAACTACAACTTAAGTACCTACTGTGGGCCAGGAGCCTCACATAGATTATTTTATTTAATCTTCACCACAATCCTGTGAACTGGGGTGATTTTATCCCCACTTTCTAGAACAATAAATTGAGATTCAGAAAGATCAAAGTATTGCCCTAAAATGCTTGAAATTGTACAGCCAGTAAGAAGAGATGCCTGAACCCATACTCCTTCCCCCTCGCCACAATGCTCCTGCAGAAAGTCGTCATTCTCCTTGGGTTCCAAGATTCTTTGATTGACTCTAAATTTAAAAGTACTATGGTTACTTGAACCTGTTCAGAAAGTAAAACGAATTTCTTTAGATATGCTTTGTGTTTGGTTTACTCTATCCTTTTAGACCTATTCTCTCCATTATTTATTATCTCTTAAGAGAAGGGCTTCAAATAGTCTCTAAACTTGCAGAAAATAATATTTTTTAAAAAGTATTGTACAGTTGATATTTCTTGCTCTTTTTTAAAAAAAAACAAGCAAAGATCTCTTAAATTTTTCTTTGAAAAATACAAGTTGTTTATTACTCACTGCCAGATTCTAGTGGTGTGAAGCCTTTCTGGATTTATTTGGCTTTTCATTTCCAATTTCAATTAAAAGGAAATGGAGCTAAAAATTAGTTGAGAAGGTTCTTTGAGGGCACATTTTAAAAGTGAGATGTAAGAAAAGCTTTCCAGATGATTGGTCTTATTGTAACTAATTTATGCATAAATGTTTATTTGCTTCCTTTTGTTTTCTTGCTTTCCTCTTGAATCTTCATCTGTAGACTGGAGGACTTTCCCACATCTCCTACAAGCACAGCCAAACAAGAGTTTCTGTATGTCGTATTATTCTTTTTCATGGGCTTTGTGATTAACATAGTATTGAATAGTTTTAAAGATAAATATTTAGATTATCTGCATGGCTGTGAATGTATGTAGTTAGTTATTATTTTGTAGCTTTAATGTAGACCCTTTTATAGATTAAAGCTACTGCTATTCAAGGAAAACACACAGGTAAGGCCTGCCTTTTTTGTAATTTATACCTTGTTTTGTTGTTAAGAGATTGTAACACTATAGTTGTATGTTGCTTGTGCTTTTTTTAGACATGTTACTGTTAAAATTTATATTATCATAGATCCTTAATGTTTGGTGTGATAATAGAAACTATTATTTTGCAAAGTTTTACTTTGCAAAAGAGTTTTCACTAATTGCAACAATAATTATTAAAACACTAATATATGAAAATATCTACACATCCCAACCTTATAATTCTGTTTTTAAAATAGGGAGAATTTACTGCTCTGTTGACAGGTTTTACTATATGTACATTTTATATTTTGAGTGGCTTAATTTGACCCAAGTATATCTGATATTTTGTGGTAGTGGGCTGTACTGAGGGCCATATTTAAATATTCATCATGTCTTCTCACCATGACAAATTAATATGTTACTTAACACTGGTTATTTCTTTGGACATTTTCTGTAAAATTTGAATATGCTGAATAAATAGATAAATCTGTATATTATGTTCCATGCTGGTAAGGTTATCATACTTCGTGAGATTTGTTTCGCTGTATATTGCTAATAGGCCATAGACAAAATATCATCAATTAACAGCCCTTTCTTGGGATTATCTGTAATCAGCCAACTAGAGGTACTAGAAAAGAATAAATGCACTAATATTAAGAAAAGGAAATGATTATTTTCTGGAAACCACTCTTACCTATTAGTGTCGCTTAACAGGTATAGAAAAAATATCCAATTCCATTTTAGTAGTGATAGTAGCTGGAGAAGATTTATTGTTTCTTTCCTTTTTATCACTGAGATCTTTGGATGTATAACCAAAAAAATCAATACTGTATGACTTTTGAGGGGATGCTTTTTAATGGCTAAAGATCTCATTTTCATCCATTCAACAATTATTAGGTTACATAGTTTGGCCTGAGCACTGTGTTAGGCTTCAGAGATGTGACACTAAGCAAATGAGATGTGGTCCCTGTCATGGTACCCCTTATAGGCCACCCCTCTCCTCTTATAGGATTTCTGGCTGAGAGAGTTAACATGTAAGGTACAGTTGCCAAATGAGAAAGAAAATTCCAGTGATTTTTAATAGTTAACTAAATAGCATGTGATCACAGTACTTTCCACCCCCGTTGCAGCCATTTTTCAGGCAAAACTGAATTGAGACAGGCAGCGTAAGTCAGGGTGCATAAATCATCTTCTTCTCCCTGCCTCTAAAGTTTGGACCCACATGCTCAAGTAGGTGGAGTAGGGGTAGAGATAGAGACAATCAGGCCCCAAAGCAAATCCTTAAGTCATTCACTCATCATGTTGCATGGACAAGGATGACTAGCGTACCTTTAAGGCCCTGTTGCCTGGATACAGGAAGTAAAAGAAGGTGGGAAAAAGTCTTGCCTGATTAGACACTGTGGTCATTGTAATTGAGGCTCACAGCGGATCTAGTGCAACCTTGTGAAGTAGACTACCACTGTCAATGAATTCTTTAACAAGACTTCTTCGTCATTTGCCGTGAACTTTTCACGTATATGAGGCATTCCTGATGTGCTACAAGTTTTCACAATCTTCTCTTTAGAGAGATTTTGACCACTTCTTTCTTGTGGAAAAGTTTTATGTATACTATGTGTTGTATGACCTAGATTGACAACTCTCTTCGAGAATTAAAATAAAATTACGAATAGATAACTCATAGTGGCAGCTTGTAAACTGTTTGATTTCTCATTCTGGGTCTCCTCATGTCTTTTTTTTGATGAGGAAGATTGGCCCTGAGCCAACATCTATTGCTAACCTTTCTCTTTTTGCTTGAAGAAGATTGTCACTGAGCTAATACCTGTGCCAACCTTCCTCTGTTTTTTTGTATGTGGGATGCCACCACAGTGTGGCCTGATGGGCAGTGTGTAGGTCCATGCCAGGGATCTGAACCCATGAACCCCAGGCCACTGAAGCAGAGCGTGTGAACTAACCACTATGCAACCGGGCCAGCCCCTCCTTACATCTTTAACACGTGCAGTTTGACAGGAGTTAATCAGACGTCTCTCTAGTTTCTGGCTCAGTTTGATCAGTGTAGGACCATCATGTTGTCCAACTCCAAGGAACGCCGCTCATGTTGTGGTGGGAGTCATTTATCTAGACTATAGTGTGAACGGGGCCCTCTGGAGTTGGGCAACACAGATGTCCGGAAGTCCTAAACATCAGAATTGCCACTGGAAATAACACAGTAGCGTCTACAATAGGAGAGCACTCAGACACATCAGGTTTCCATTCTGACTTTTGGTATATAATTGAAAATGCAGTATTGCATACGTGCTTACATAATCAAAGTGATATTTAAGGAGACTTCTGTGTATTATAAAGGTAAAACAGTGAGACATGTAGAATTTCTTGACGGACATGTTAACAAGACAGATGTCTTTGTGAATGGATGTTTAGTTTCATTCAGTAGATGGATGCTGTTTACAAGTAGGAAGCCTTTTGCATTTTAGCACCATCTACGTGTTCTGGCTCATGTTGAAATTGAATTTAGAATGAAATCTCATTGGTGATAAACAGCTTTATTTATTATAATATTTAAGAAAAGATTCAAAATTCAATCACTAGTCAGCATCCCAGAATCTACCTCATACTGGCTAGACCAATTCCATAGAATACTTTTTAATTTTTCTAATCAGCAATAGTCTTCTGGGAAATAGTTGCTTTTACTTTTATATAAGCACATGCATATTTTCTTCTGTAAACTCTGTATCAAAGAATAATAGTGCAAACAGTGTAAAATAAATATATTTCAATATTTTTAGAAAACATGATTTCTTCAGTATATGATTTAAACACAAAAAATCCTAAGTCATTTAGTTCATTCAATGATTTAAAAGCATTTTTCTTGCTCTCAAAAGACTTTTTCAAAATTTCTCTTTATTGGTTGTGTTTTAATGGTCTTCTTCTCTTAATAGAACTGTAGTGAAATGTAGTATCGCCAAGTCCCAAGCCCTCTACAGTGCCCAGAGAGGGCTGAAGACCAACAACGCGGCCGTGTTCAAAGTCGGAGCTATCAGCATCAACATTCCCCAGCATCCTGCCACCTTACATAGCATGATGGTTCGAAGTTCTCACCAACTGTCTAAGCAAATCTCAGACCTCATCAGACAGCCTTCTACTGTGTAAGTTGTTCCTTCAAATTCTGTGAATCTGTATAATAGTTCAGGTCATTCTTTGCTGTGTTAACAATAGTTTGAAGGACTACAGAGGGTTACATCTAAGTATTGACCATTGTGGACAGTGGGGCAGGTGGAAAGTAGCCAAACACGATCGTGGGAGAATCGTATTGGATATTATTAAAGTACAATGCAATTGTCAGAGTTGCATGTTACATCAGTGGAGCTTAAGAGATCATAAGAGGTACTAATAAAAAGCAAATTCTAGGACTGTATCAGTCAATCTTTATTTACTTTGAACTCATCGAAATTTTTGACTGCATAGCTTTAAAAAATTGCAGTGGCTGTGTCGCATGCATAGATTTGTGCTGTCCTCTGTATGAAATTATTGGACCTTGGCACATCATCCTTGATTCCCTGTCTATAGCCCTTGTTCATGGGTCTGCATTGCTGAGTTTTATTCCTGGTCTCCAAAACTGTAACTATACAAATATGATAAGTAAAAGGTAAAAAATTTATCTTACTGTGTTTCTTTTTTCCTATCCTATATGGTAGAAAAAAGTGTGTCTTTTGACAGTATCCTAAAACAGTGATTTTTCCAATTGTTCTATCTGATTGTTCTGATGTAATATTAATTCATGTCTGAAGTTGCCCAAATAGTAATAATTTAAATATATCTGTCATCAATGGATTGTGGAATCCAGAATGTATACATGAGCCTTAGTTTTAAAATACTCTAAGGAATTTTTCCTTACTATAATATGTTGGCAGTGAAACATAGTAGTTAAAAAATGAGACTCTCGGGGGCTAGTCTGGTGGCTGAGTGGTTAAAGTTTGTGCAGTCTACTTTGGTGGCCCGGTTTCATGTGTTCAGATCCTGGGTGCAGACCTACTCCACTCATCAGCCATGCTGTGGAGGCATCCCACATCCAAAGTAGAGGAAGATTGGCGCAGATGTTAGTCTTCCTCAAGCAAAAAAAGAGGAAAATTGACAATGGATGTTAGCTCAGGGCCAATCTTCCTCACAAAAAAACCCACGAAAAAACAAAACAAAAAAATCAGACTCTGGAATCAGACTATGACTGGGTTTAAATCCTGCTTTCAC
This sequence comes from Equus przewalskii, assembly GCF_037783145.1. Taxonomy (NCBI): domain Eukaryota; kingdom Metazoa; phylum Chordata; class Mammalia; order Perissodactyla; family Equidae; genus Equus; species Equus przewalskii. Next base: position 105,737,774 of record NC_091832.1, on the reverse strand, counting down.
CACTTTTTAGCTATGCTTACTCACTTGCAAAGTGGAGATAATAGTATCTACTCAAAGGGTTTTGTGAGATAAATGAATAGATGATGTAAAACACACAAAGCACTAAGAATAGTACCTGGCATGTAGTAAGCACTCAGATAATTATGTGATTGCTGGTGGTGTTATTAATAGTGGTGGTAATAGTATTGGCAATAGTAGTAATTGTATTACAATCAATAGTGGAGTGCATAGCGGTTAAAGTCATGGAATTTGCAGTCAGACAAACCTGAGTTTAAACTCCAGTTTCCCATCAATGATAGGAATGGCCTTGGCATATAACATTCCAGTTTATATTGTTATTACCTTTTCTGGTTTACTTTTCTAGATCACCAGTTTTCCATGGTTGTTTTTAGGATGTCATAATATGATCTGGTGTTGGAAAGCAAACATCTGTCAGCAGTATAGTTTTGCTATTTTTCCTTGAGAACTCCAATAATTTTATACAATAAAATGATAGCTGTTCTAATTGTCTTTTAAATTATTTTTTTTGCTTAATAGTCCACAGTCTGTAAAAGAAGATATTGCAACCCCTCTACCTTCTGAAAAAACCCCAACAAGTGTTAATCAAACTCCTATTGAAACAAATGAGTTTCCTCAGCTACCGGAAGGCTTAGAAAAGAAGCCAATCGTTCTTAAATTCAGTGCCATGTTGGATGGTATAGCCATTGGAGCAGCGCTTTTACCATCGCTGAAAGCGGAATATAAGATGGGAAGAATGAGAAGTCATGGGATGACAGGTAACGTTGCATTTTTGTTCAGTTTCTTAAAATGTATTATTGGTTTGAGAGATTAGTAATATTTTGATGAAAAGGTAAATTTAGTTTTAGGGATACTTTATGAAAATTTAAATAATGTCAATAGTAAGACTTTTAAATTTCATTAATGATTTCTTTTGTCAAGTAAAAAATACCAATAAACCTCCCTGAGTGACCACCATGGACTCCGGTTTCATTTGAACTCTTTAGAGGTATTCAACTGTTGGGGTCATTTCTCCAATTTAAACTCAGATTGCAATTTGTACATCTGTTAGGTTCTTTTAGCCTGAATAATTTGGTTTATTTTCACATTGGGTGCACTTAGCTCAAATCAGAGGTGATTTGACTTCTTCAGAATAGCTACTTGTGTGAGGTTTTATGATCCTTATACATCCTATCCAAAAGTTCTTTGCTGTTGTATTTTTATTCTGAAATGTATCGTATGTACAAAAGTGTGTAAATTGTATACACACAGTTTAAAGAATAATAAAGAACTGTGACCTCAGCGACCCATCACACAACTTAAGAATAGAACGTTACTAGTACTTTGAAGGCTCCTTCAGGTATTATCGTCACTCCCAGTTAACATCCCCCATGACTGCTGGGGAAGAACCACTCGCATGACTCTTGTGTTACCCATTCCTTTGCTTTTCTTTATAATCTTACCACATCTTTGTATGCTCATAAATGACTTAGTTTGTTCTTGCCTGTTTCTAAGTTTACTTATATGGAATCCCACCAATATTTTTAATTTGGAGGGTTTTTTGCAGTACATTTTGTTTGAAATTCATCTGTGTTCATTCTTGTATCTGTGGTTCATTAATTTTTCACTGACCTATAGCAGCCCCTTAGGTGATTATGTCACCATTTATTTATCCATTCTACCCTTCTCTTGATGGGCCTTTAGCTCATTTTACTTTTTTGCCTTTACAGTCATTCTCATACACATCTCCTGGTGTACCTGTGCAAGAGTTTCTCAAGGGTATTTACTTAGGGGTGGCACGGCTAGACTGTAGGGTTAAGGCATCTTCACCTTTGCTAAGAAATGTAAAACTGTTTTCCAAAGTGCTTGTGCCCACCAGAATTCACTCTCCCACCAGGATTAGATGAGAATTCCCTTTGTTCCACATCCTTGTCAACACTTGGTATTCCTGACTTTAAAATTTTTGCTTGATGGTACATGTGGAATGGTATCTCATTGTGGTTTTAATTTATATTTCTATAATTACTAATGAAACTGAATTTTTTTATATAATTAAGAGGTATTTTTATGTCTTGAAATCTTTCTCTTCCAAGAATCATGAAGATATTCTCTTATATTTTCTGTTAAATGTTTTGAAGTTTTGCTTTTCATATTGAAGTTCTAAATCTATATGGAATTTATTATTATTATCTTTTAGTTTGGTATGGAGTAGTGTGCATAACCAGTTATCTCAGCATCATTTATTGACTAATCTGTCCCTTTTTTCAGTGATACATAATCCAGTTTTGTCATCTATTAAATGTTTATGTGTGATAAATAACAGTTTTAGTATTAATATGTAATTGTTTTAATATAAAATTATTGCTTCATTTTAAAATGATATGTAATTATATAAAATTTATATAAAATATAAAAATTATTTTAATATAAAATAAAAATAAAATATGTTACCTATTTCAGAGTTCTCTGTTATGCTTCATTGGTCTATTTGTACCAGTGTCATATTACTACCTGACTTTTCCTTCTTTTAGGAGTTGTCCTGGTTATTTTTGGTTCTTTGCTCTTTCATATATATTTTAGAATCAGTTTGTCAAGTTCCTTGGAAAAGCCTATTTGGATTTTTATAGAAATTTAATGAAATCTGTAGATTTACTTGGGGAAAATTGACAATATTGATTGATATTGAGAATTGATACAATATTTAACCTTCCTATTCCTGAATATGTTTGTTTCTCTGTCTCTTTAAGTCATCTTTAATGTTTTTCTACAAAGTTTAAAATTTTTCTACTTTTTCTTAAGTAGGAAAAGTAGAAAAAGTGTGCATCTTTTGCAAGATATATTTGTTTACTTCGCTACCTAGGTGCCTTATGTTCTGGTGGTGGTGATTAGCAAATGGTATATTTTGTAAGATAGCTTTTACTGAACTGTTTGGTGGTGATGTGGACAAATACTCTTGATCCTCTTATGTTAATCTTATACTCAGCAACCATATTAAACTATTTTCTTATTGTTAATAAGATTCTTTGGAGTTTCCTAAGTAGATATTCATACCATATGCAAATAATACTTTTGTTTCTTCTTTTCTAGTCTTTGTTTTTTTAATTTCTTTTTATTGCTTCATTGTACTTCTACTACAATGTTCAATAAAAGGGGTATTGTAGGCATCCTTTTCTCACTCCCATTTTTTAAAGGAATCAATATTTCACTAATGAATATATTTGCTATAGGTTTTTGCTAGGTTCCCTTTATTACGTTAAGAAAATTTGCTTCTATTCCTAGTGTGCTAAGAATTTATATAAAGAATAATTGGCGAATATCATGATACTTTTTTCTGCATCTATTGAAATTAAAATTTTTTCTCCTTTATTCTGTTAACATAAATTATATTAGTAATTTTAAAAACACATATATATACATATGAATACATACATACATATATGTATTTGTATACATATGTGTGTATGTTTATTCCTACCCCTAGAGTTTTAGGTTTTCTTAATTGAGAGGGATTATTCTGAACATCTATATTTTTTGTTGCTGGAAATAGAAGTATTCTGTTTTTTTATTCAGGTCATCCATGAAATCCAAGAGTCAACAGAAACAGCAAGTAAAAAGCCAAATAGGCAGTTTAGAACTAGGAAAATGACTGTTTAGGAGCAAAGTAAGCATAGTGTCAAATAAGTGTGTCCAGACAAGTAAAAACACAGAGTTCTTCCTGCAATGAAGGAAAAGGACAAAAATAGTAAAAGAATGATTGCACTAGTGACAGGGAGGACCTGAGACCTAGGATGTCCTCAATCTTGGTGTTTTCATCTGGTGATGCTGGTGGTAGTAATAGTAGTGGTAGCTACTGTGATGGACAGTCCCCACCTGTTGCAGCCTGCAAGCCACAATCATTGGGTTGACCTGGTTGGAGTAGTGAGTAAGAGGAGATAGAGCTGTCATGACCTATCTGGCCATTCACGGTTGTACCAGTTGGTGAGAGAACATTTATCTGTTTATGACTAACTCATTCCAAGTACAAACATTATTGTATAGTGAGTGAGTATACTGAATGTGATATATAGGAGGTGATCTTTAATTAATATTTTGAAAAAAGAGAATTATTTCTGGCACAATTGAGAACACTAGGAATATATAATAAATTATTATATATATATTTAGGTAGGCAAAATAGGCTACTTAATGATGTTTGAGTGGCAAGAATTGGTACTGTACAGAGCAATATTGGTAGATTTTGTTGATTGGAGAGGAACATGCATATACATTACACAGTAAATGTAATAGGCAATAATAGATCTTGATTTTAATAAGGTTTCTGCTACTCCTTAATGCCCTAATAAATAATTGAAGAAAGATGACCTGAACAGTAGTATAGGTTGTATATTTATAATTGTTTGAACAACTACAACTACATGCCAAATTGTTGATTTACGTGTTTAGGGCCAAAAGTAAACTAAAACTCATACCATATCCTTATTTGGTTTATGCTCCTGTTAATAATTATTGTCAAGGCCAAAGATCCATGTATTTATATAATTTTATGGTGAATGTTTTCAGCAAGTATAATTTAATTGATTTGACAGTTTCACTATTTCCTTCCATTCTGAACCGGGATCAGGAGGCAAGTTATTAACTGCTAAATGTTCTCTATAAAAAAGTACTGTGTGGATTGGGGATATATATATATTTTTTTCACTTGACCAATTTCTCTTGTTTTAACTCTTCTGTAATAAGGGCAGTTTCTTTCTGTTCTACCTTCTATGAAATAAAGAACATTTGTAGGTGTTTCTCTAGCATCTAACACAATGTGGGCACTTCGTAGGCTTAATAAATAATACTTTCTGGCTTAATAATACTTACTGACTGACTCTTTACAGTAACCATACATATATTTTAAGATAGGAAATGTAAGCAAATTTAAAATATGCTTTCCATATCTTTCAACATAGGTTTTGGAATATGTGTACATTTTTCTTAGACACCATTGTTTGAACAAAATAAGGAATGAGTGAGCACCTGAACAGGCAATAAATAACTTTTCTTGTTTCTTACAGGTGCACAGACTAGATTTACATTTGAGCTGCCAAATCACAGATTGCGTTTTACTTCCAAAGTTTCTGCCACAGATATGTCAACCATTCCTCCTTCTGCCAGTCTTAACCTTCCTCCTGTTACTATGTCGGGGAAATATGTAATGGAAGAGCATGATAGTTACTCAGATCAGGTGTGGAGTGTAGATGAACTGCCCTCTAAACAAGGCTACTATTTGCAGGGAAATTATCTACGCTGTGTGGCGGAAGTAAGTTCACTCTCTGATTTTCTTACTCTTTGTGATTAGAAGTCTTCAGGCTTTAGGTGTACCAAAATATGTAGTGATCCAAACTTCTAAGGCAAATCATTAAATCGTTTATTCCTACAGAATTTTAGACCGAATGTTGTGTGTGCATGCACGAGGACATGTATGTGTCTGTCTCTCTTCCTGTGGTTTCATTTAAACATGCTTTTCTGTGTGTTAGTCCTCTTTGAATTCATATTTCTTACACTGGTTTCACATCCATCTCTGCAATATTGTCATGGTTCATTTCCTTATAAAAAGCTGATAGCATCTAACGTTTGTCCAGTGCTTTATAAGCATGACTCGTACAGTCCTTAAATCAATCTGATGAGGTAGATTTATTTGTCCTCATTTTATAATGAAGAAATGAGCCTCTAGAGAGGTTACATGATTCATCCAGGTATATATAATTGTTAATAACAATCTAAAGGTCATGCTGGAAGATAAAGTAATTACAGTCAGATTCAGACTAATTTCTTGACTAAGGGAAGTTGAAAGCCAGCATACGTGACCCCCGTCATTATTTTTCACTTTATACCTGTACACCTGTCTCAAGTTTAAAAAGCACTGACTTAAGGACTGTTTGAGTCAATGCTCGTAAACATTTGGAGACAAGTTTTTCATTTGATTTGTGGTAAGCAGGTCATCTGTTGTTATCCTACTTTTATACAGTAGAAAATTGAAGCTGAGAGAGATTAAATAACTTTCCCTAAATCTCCTATCAAGTGAGAGATGCAGGCGTCACACACTGTGCTGTTTCTCAGCTTATTTGTCAGTTTGTCAGGAACAATTGCAACCTTATCCAAAAGCTATTTGCTAACTATGTATTTTATAAATTTTGTTCTCTAGAATCGGAAGCATCTATAAGAACGCTTTTTGGGTTCTTTGCTAGAAGTTTTACAGCTATGGGGGACGTACTTCTGTCGGATTTACTTTCTTTAGAACCTGTTTGCCCTAGCACCTCTCTAAGAGTTGGGATTTCTCTATGTGAAAAAGGAGTGTACAAAAAAATAGTGTCCAAGATTCTAGATACAAATTTTATTTAAAAAGTAGATTATAAAGCATATTTCATTTGTGCTTTCTACTCTGAAATATAAGTGCCCCAGACTCTAGTTTAGCAATACTGTTAATAACGTTTCATTTGACAGAAAATAAAATAAATCTAATATAGTATATTGCATAATTCCTTACTAATAGTAGCTATTACAAACATATAAAGTTTGTAATTGGGGCAGAACACAATCCCAAATTTACTAAGAGTGCAGTTAATTATAGACATTTGGAAGAATCTAAAGTTGCATCACTCTGAGAGTTGCCTATTTTACTATGGCATCAAATAGACACATGTGAAAATCATCTTTGCCCATTTTGTACTATATACAAAATAAAAGTGTCTAGTGCAACTTAGACTTTATGTGACTTTTCATTTAAGAAAAGACTGCCAAGGGGCTGGCCCTGTGGCCAAGTGGTTAAGTTTGTGCGCTCTGCTTCAGCGGCCCAGGGTTTCGCCGGTTCGAATCCTGGGTGCGGACATGGCACCGCTCATCAAGCCATGCTGAGGCGGCGTCCCACATGCCACAACTGGAAGGACCCACAACTAAAAATGCACAACTATGTACTGGGGGGCTTTGGGAGAAAAAGGAAAAATAAAATCTTTAAAAAAATAAAATAAATTAAATTAAAAAAAGACTGCCAGATCTATTTTGCTCTCTTAATTTTTGATCAAAATATAAAGGCTATCAAAGTGGCAAATGTTGAGGCATTTGCCTTACTCATAAGGATGTTTCACTCTATCTTTCTGTAATACTTCACTTCAGTTAGGGCCTGCTTTCTATTTAATCTGTTTATTAACTAATTCTTAGAAATTTTATGCCTTATACTAATCATAGGTTTTATCTAATCATATATTTAATATAATCATATACTAAAACTGATTGAGTATATCTGATTTGCTAATTCACCTAAATGTAAGCCTGATGAGAGCCATAATTTTGTTGTGTTTATTCACAGCTGTAGCATTAGCACCTAATGCAGTATACAGAGTAGATGGTCCATAAATATTTGAATGAGTAAATAAATTTACTTTCACTGATAATGATAGTTGTTCTAACACTACAACAGTGGTCATTAAAAATAAATATTACTCTAGACAAAATGTCAATTTTGAAATTAGCAGGTTACATAGTTAAATTTGTTTTCAAAAGATTTCTCAAACCTTATTGGCTACTGTTATTTAAAAAAAAAAAAAAAAACACTTGGGGAATGGTCCCTAATGGTCCAATAAAGTATTGGAGAATCTGAATATTTTTAACCCTTCTTCAGTATATTGATTTCAAATAGTATATAGATAATTGTTTTTTGTCAAAGTTTGGGATTACTTAGGTGAGCAAAAGATGTATTTAAAACTAATATACTCAGTAGTATTAATCTAATTCTCTGATTTTGTTTGGCAGGTTGGTTCTTTTGAACATAATCTCACAACTGATCTTCTGAACCACTTGGTGTTTGTACAGAAAGTATTCATGAAAGAAGTTAATGAAGTAATACAAAAAGTTTCTGGTAAGATGATCTGGTCCCTTATAGTATAGAATATATAGCAGGTTTTTATTCTCATTGGCTACGTGATGTTCCATGTATCCATGGTGTGAGTATTGATCCTGTCATTTAGATATCATTGTTGAGTAACTCCCTAAAAATGTGTGCTCCTTTTCTGGCTTTCTCACCTACAGATTCTTTTGCTTATTACTTTTTTCATGTGTGAGATATACATTTACAATCCATAAACTTCACAAAGCTCTTTTATAACTCCCTTCCAAAAAAAAAAAAGTTTAGTGTATGTCTGTTAACCAAACCAATCTTATTGATTTTGGAACAAAATTTAGATCAATATTAAGAGTTCCACCTTAACCTATACCAGATGGTACTGTATGCTGGCTATGTGGTAAATTGTCTACAGCAACCCTTATTATATTTGTGCCGTGCCTCAAGAGTAGATTATGGTTGAGCTTCTTAATCAGCTTTACATTTCAACAGGAAATACATTTGATTTAAAAAATGTTGGGTCTGGGGCCGGCCTGGTGGCATAGTGGTTAAGTTTGTATGCTCTGCTTTGGTGGCCTGGGCTTTGTACATTCGGATCCTGGGTGCGGACATAGAATCATTCATCAAGCCACGCTGTGGCCACATCCCACATAAAATAGAGGAAGATTGGCACAGATGTCAGCTTGGTGACAATCTTGCTCAAGCAAAAAGAGGAAGATTGGCAACAGATATTGGCTCAGGGCCAAACTTCTTCACGCACACACACACAAAAAATTGTTAGGGCCACCTCTGTGGCCCAGTGGTTAAGTCTGGCATGCTCTGTCTCGGTGGCCCAGGTTTGGTTCCCAGGCATGTACCAACACCACTCGTCAGCGGCCATGCTGTGGTGGTGACCCATGTACAAAATGGAGAAAGACTGGCAACAGATCTTAGCTCAGGGTGAGTCTTCCTCAGAAAGAAAAAAAAGAAAAAGTTTAACTGAGTTTTAATTCACAAGATAAAGTATTAAGAGGAATTAGGGTGGAAAACAAGTATAATAATTCTCTGTATAATAATTCTTGAGGCTGAATATTTCCAGTGTGAATATAATCATGTTAAAATAATAGTAAGCCACATCTATAAACTGGCATCAAGAAGATTTCCTCTATGATAGATCATTAATTTAACAAATTTATTGAGTAAGTATCTAAGTATTCAGTTACAATTTTGATGAGTTCTGTGGATAACAAGAACAGGGTGCTATGTCTGTGTTGAAGGAGAAACTAGTCTAAGGAATGAGAAGAGGCTTTGCAGAGGAAGTCATATCCAAAAACCTTATAAACGAACTCTGGTTCAGTAAGAAAGGTGAGGTAGAAAAGATGCAAGCGAGCTTATGAACCAGTGTTTGATGAAGCCCTGAAGTGGGGGCAGAGCTCATTTAGGGAATTCAGTTATGTAGCAGCTGTGTGAGCAGCAGAGTTTCCTCGTTCCCTTGGGCTGGTTTTGGTTGCTTTCAAGGTTCCGTAGCTACTTAATGATCATATTGAAGAGGACCAGCAGAGCTATGGAATTTCACGAGGTAAGTCAAAAAGTCAGATCAGTTGGTTACCTTGGAATTTTTCTGAGAATGGTTGAATACAAACCATTAAGAAAGAGATAAAAACCCTTTCTGCCACTGAAAGTGCCTCTACTTGGGGAACATACACAAATTGTGATGTGGCCCATTTATCTGGTTAAATCACATTAGAACATTGCCTGTGGTATGAAAATTGTTAAGAATATTTCAAGCTGGCAAATTTTTGTGAGTTCTAAAGAGTATTTTCAAGACTGTTATTGCTGAATATATAATTAAAAAAATAAACTCTTACAGTAACTAATCTTGTATCTCTCATGGTAAAAAGCTAGCATTGTAGAGTTCCTAGTATCAGACTGGCATTGTAAGTGCCCTTAAGGTTGTTTTGAGGAAAGAGAAAGGCTTTTTTTTTAACCTTTGAATGGCAGTCAGTTAGAAGTTACAAGTATATTCCTAAGTCTATGAAGAATGAACTGGAAATTAATATTCTAACCATGAAGACTTTTTAATCACTGTGAAGACTAGAGATCAGATTATGATGCCAGAGTAATTTAGTGGCTGGGTCTGCTCCCTGAACCATTCCTTCCTGACTGTAGAGAGAGCCACGAACCCTAGGAAAATAGCTGAAATGTAAGTCATGTATCACCTGGCTGGCCCCAGGGCCTCATGGAGCACAGACGTTCATCCTGTCGAAACCAGGGACCATAACAGATTATTGAGAGGGAATCTTTTGAACCCTTGTGGCCAGGTTTCTTAGTATTCTAATCTCTGTATTGCTTCCTTATTATCCCATAATCTTCATAGTTATCCTCCTCATTTCTTTATTTGTTACACTTTTTTCCTCATGCTTTTCTTTCATGTTACGTTTAGCTTTAGGACATTTTCTGTTATCTGGGAATACTCATATTCACAACAATCATCAAGTTTGTTAGGAAGATTCTTTTTCAAGGAATCAATTCTTATAATCTTATTGCCCGTGAACTGCCTGGGTTTCAGAAGGATGTAGGTAAACACAGACCTAATAAAAAGAAGAGATCTATTTTTGAGTGTGTACAGTCATTTTAGAGAGAAATGTATAAGGAGGTACGTTCTTAGAATTAGGTCAAGTATATATTTAATTCAAAACAAGGTAAAAGACTGTGGAGTTCATGTGACTAATATAATAGTGTCCCTCATATTTCCGTAAACTAAAGTGATTGTGTAATACATTTTGTAAGAGGTGAAGCTTTTGCTTTTAAATTTTAAGAATTTTTTTTTGAAACTAGATAAAAGATATTCAAATTAGTGATAGAACAACACAAAACAAATAGGCTTTTTAAAGAAATAGCCTTTATTTTTTGCAACAGTTTTAGGTTCACAGCAAAATTGAGGAGAAGGTACAGAGATTTCCCAAATAATCCCTGCCCCCAGTCAGGCCTACCTTCCCCATTATCAACGTCCCCACAAGACTGGTACATTTGTTACAAGTTTTGGACTTCCATTGACATACTATTATCTGTTTTCTGAGATGAGATAGGAATTGTGGGGTGTGAGGAAAATCATGAAGACTTGCAGTAGTTGTTGTGAGGAGTGTGGTGGAGAAATGATAGAAGATGAAGAAGTGCATCACCGAACAGCAGAGGTCTGATTGCCTTCAGCTAACGCTGAGGGTCTGCTCAAGCACTGCTTGCTGGAATCTGAGGATATGTTGTTCCTGCCCTTAGGAATGTGGTCTAAGTGGGGAGATAGATATGCAGATTCATAAATAATAGAACAGAGATGTGTATTTTACGGCACATGTCATAGAGGAAGAAATGAGTAAATTCTGATAGTGGTACATCAGGGAGGGATTTAAATAAATGAACATGTGATAAAGGACCTAGAAGAGCATTTAGCACCTAGTAAGCACTCAAATATTAACTCACTATCATTTGGTATTAGGATCAGTGCGGAGGTCTGCTTGGTTGAGAAGGTACAAAATGAATAAGAATGGAACATGAGTGAGGGTCCAAAGGCATTTTAGGAAAATGAGTTCAGGGATGTGGTTTAGAATTCAAATGGTGAAAGATTGAAAGAATAATGGTTTAATGTTTTAGAAATGGCACTGAAAAGTAAGTTAATTACCATTCACTAGGTCAAAGAAGTGAGTGAATGGGAGACTTCCAAATGATGGGACAACGAAAAAGGCATATTTGAATGAGGTTAGAGAATCGGAGAAATAAAAAGACATTTTAAGACCATGGAAGGTTTGTTAGTAGTAGATGGAAGATAGAGACAATGGGGTGGGTAAGTGATAGCTAGGGGGAAAAATATGTATATATATGTGTATATATATATATATATAGGGTTGTAGTGTCATTAGTGATGAGGTTTGGGTAAGAGATGACTGTAGACTTGAAAAAGAAGATGGAGAGTAGAAGTACTTAATTGTAAGTTGGAAGAACAGGTAACCAGTGTACTGTGCTGTAAATTTTTGAGTAGAATAATTCAGAGAGGGAAGATGCAAGCATAAGGGCAAGCATTGAGCATGCACAGACACATAGTGTACATCTTCTTCCAAAATACAAATATATTGTAAATAATATGTTCTGGTATTATTGATCCACAAATCTTGAATACTTAGGTCCCTGTCTGTCCATCCATATCATTCTTTCTCTTTCCTGTGTATTTATTCATACACAGATATATCTTGTTTTTTCCCTTTGGGTCAACTTGTGTGCCCTTGTCTACCTTTTCTGTCTTACCTTGGATGTACCTTCCATCCATCTCTGCCTATTGCTAAACCATTCTTATTTTTTCTTTTTCTGTTCGAGTAGAAAACTATGTTTTTATCATAGTAGTACTAATTGAAGTAGATTTTGACCCCTACTTTAAATTTTGAAAGCCCATAAAAGATTAATTTCTCTCTCAAACAAACAAAACCTGCTTTTTATCTGTTGGGTTCTTAGTTTTTTTGATACATCTTTGGTCCCTAATAGGAAAAAACTTCCCATCCTTACCTATACATGCTCCCTGGATGATGCTAAACTCAACATACATACAAAAAGATGAATCCTTTTCAGATAGAATATTTAAAGAATAAACATGCAGAAAAGTTTTTTCATCAAGGGAAAAAGAAGTGAAAATGGAAGTTATATATTAAAATATTAGAACATTATTTCCTGAGCAGCACATTGCCTTGGCAACAAATGGTCTGTTAATAAGAACTTTACCCCCAGGGTCCCCTCCCCCCATTTTTTTTTTAATTTATAGGACAAACTTTTACTATCATACTCTTTATTATTAGCATGTATTATTTTTCATTTCTCCACCTTTATTTTTTCTTTCATTCTTTTTTGTTTGCAGCACATCTAAACAACAAAGTTCACATTTTTGATTGAAGAAATTAGTTCAGTTTACTTTTATCCCTCAAATATGTTTCCTGAGATGTACAGTCACATTCGGTTTAATTATACGTATAGTGTTTTAATTTAGTCCTTATAAAATGTTCTTAGTAAATGTCTATGTACGCAGTATTATCTGTATCTTATATATGTATGCCTCCCTGAAATGTGACTCGGCTAAACTTTCCTGTTAAAGATTGAGTTAATGATCAGTAAAAAGAAAATAACTGTTTTATGGGTGGTTTTTTTAATGCACAAGTCATTATTTTCCTTTTTTTTTTCTTCTTCTCCCCCCAAAGACCCCCAGTACATAGTTGTATATTCTAGTTGTAGGTCCTTCTAGTTGTGCTGTGTGGGACGTTGCCTCAGCACGGCCTGATGAGAGCTGCTAGGTCCGCGCCCAACCAAACCGGCAAAACCCTGGGCCGCCGAAGCGGAGCGCATGGACTTAACCACTTGGCAGTGGGGCTGGACCCTGTTATTTTCCTTTTAAAGAAATTGCTCCAAACCCTCAATTATTTAACTTCATTTAGGTGGGGAGCAGCCTATTCCTCTTTGGAATGAACATGATGGAACAGCTGATGGAGATAAGCCTAAAATTCTACTCTATTCCCTGAACTTGCAGTTTAAGGTAACATATAAATAATAATGGTACTTTTAGAAGTATTTTTCTAATTAATTAATGTTATGTTTGTTATAGAAATTTCATATGATACATAAATATGCCAAATAGAAAACAAAAATGAACTATAACCCCACCCACTCAGAGAAAAAGCTTTAGCAATTGTTTGAATATCCTTTAGGACTTTTTTCTATTTGTATTGTTATATATGCATATATTTATGCATTTTAAAAAACCATGGATACCTTTCCATGTTAGCACATTTAGATCAACTTTATCTTCTTAACAGTTGTACTCTATATGATACAGTTGTAACAATTTTACTCCCTACTGATGAACATTTTGCTTTTTTCTAATTATTATAAATTGCCCTACAAGAAATATTTTGTACACTTGTCCAATTAACAATAATACCTTAATAGAAACCTTAATGTTTCCAGTATTTAAGATATTAGTGCTCTTAAAAATAAAAATCATTCTTATCAAATACTTATTTAATTGTAATTCATGTATTTAACCCTGAACAGTCTAAATTTTAAATACGAAATACTGAAATGAAATAGCTAAAACAGTCCCTACTAACATGAGAAATTAAAGAATGTTGACAGTTTTATCAGCTCATTAGACATCCTATTTGTGTTTTAAAACATCGTTCTTCTATCGTATATTGAGAGTTCATTTGAGTGTGTGGATGTTGTTGATAGATGCTTCTTTTTTCCTCTTAACATATAATCTGCTAGGGTATTCAAGTAACGGCCACAACTCCGTCAATGAGAGCTGTGAGATTTGAAACTGGATTAATTGAACTGGAGCTTTCGAACCGTCTTCAAACCAAAGCTTCACCAGGAAGTAGCAGCTATCTGAAACTGTTTGGTAAATGCCAGGTGGACTTAAATCTGGCATTAGGACAAATTGTCAAACACCAGGTGAGTGCAGAATATGTTGCTATTAGTTTTGCACATCAATTTGAACTACTTTAAGTATTACTGTACTTAGAAAAGTATATTTAGTTTAAGTTCCTAAAATTTCTGATTGTACATTCTAATGAACACTCTCTGAAGAAGGCCTTTAGGGGGCCAGCCTGGTGGTGCAGCAGTTAAGTTTGCACGTTCCACTTTGGTGGCCTGGGGTTCGCCGGTTCAGATCCCAGGTGCCGACCTACGCACTGCTTGTCAAGCCATGCTGTGGCAGGAGTCCAACATATAAAAACAGTAGAAGAAGATGTGCACAGATGTTAGTTCAGGGCCAGTCTTCCTCAGCAAAAAGAGGAGGATTGGTGGCAGATGTAAGCTCAGGGCTAATCTTCCCCCCAAAAAAAGAAGGCCTTTAGAATTTTACCTTGGCATTTCATTGAGTATTTTGGTGGTATATTATTATAGTTTAGTGCAAATGCAATCACATGAAACTTAATCCAGTATCCTCATAAATATTTGCTTATAATTTTTCTTTATTTTGTCAAACATTTTTTATTTCAATGCTTTGTGCTAACATTGGTCAGATAAAGTGTTACTAAGTTTCTTAGCTGCCCTGTTTAATATTGGCAAGTTTTACATACCATAATGTTAAACATACAAAGTTAAAATATATATATATATATATATATATATATATATATAGACACACACATGCACAGCCGTTAATCAGTAACTTTCCCAGCTCATTGTGGATTTTTGTTATTGTTTTTGTTTTGCTAAAAATTATGTAGATTTTAACCTTTTTTTCCTTCTTTGAATAGAAAAACTGATATTTTCAACATTGAATGACTATATTAAAGATTATGTGGGGGAATAAATGAACAAAAATTTCTTGTCATCTCTAGAAAAATTAATTTTTTCAAATGAAAACATTTTGAGAGGAGAAAGGAGCTAATTATCTTGAAACATTTAATACACTGCCATTCAGAATATGGGCCTCTTCCTAGCTTTCATGTGAACTTTGTGACTTCATGTCTACTTCTTATGTATCCATTCATATTGTATCTTTCAGGTGCTTATGGTATGGGGTATAAGGTATATATCATTGACAAGTGAAATTGAGAAAAATGTACTATAGTTCTTTTGGTGCACAGTACCTTTAATGGTGTTAAAACTTTTAGGGTTTTTTTAATTAAAATGTTTTCCATTATTTGATTGTATTGAGCTTTTAATTTTGTTTTAGGTTTATGAAGAAGCTGGTTCTGATTTTCATCAAGTTGCCTATTTTAAAACCCGAATTGGATTGAGAAATGCCCTCCGAGAAGAAATCAGTGGTTCTTCGGATAGGGAAGCTGTGCTTATTACCTTGAATAGACCAATTGTTTATGCACAGCCTGTGGCCTTTGATAGAGGTAAGATAAAGTCCATCATTCTTATGTTGTTGGATTTAGAAATGTTTGGTAATCCTAGATAAAAGGCATCTATAGTTTATCAGTATAAATACTTGACAGCTAAATGTCTCCTAAATATGAAATCTGAGCATCCACAAAGTTTCTTGCTTATTCCTTTCAGTTTTTAAAGTTATTTTACTTTTTAAACTTATTTGCTTTCTACTTGGTTATGTAGGAATGTCATTCAGAATTTTAATTCTAGAGCTAAGTTTTTTGGGTTGGATAATTAATGCGCTCATTGTTTTGGCATTGTCTTTATTCTACAAACATTTATTGTGTAATGTCTAGAAGTGGAATACAAATATGGAAAACAGGATCCCTGCCCTCGAGGAATTCTTAGTTCACTGGGAAAAAGAGCAAAGTAGGCTACAGAGTGGGGTTAGAGACACGTCCTAGGATCTGAGGGTCTCTAACTTTACCTGTGCTTCCTAGAGGAGAAACTCATTCTTCAGATTCAATTTGCAGTTAGGAGTTTACCAGGGAGACAGGGAAATGAAAGCTTGTTTTATTTGTCTTTGCATCCAAAGTCCTAGAACAATCCCTGGCATACAGTAAGAACTAAATAAATATTTGCAAAATGAGAGAGAATATGAATGAATATATATGTGTACAGAGGTCTAAGAAAATATAGCAGCAGCTTTCATAAAAGAAAATAATGGGAAATAAGACTGAACAGATAGATAGGGTTTAAGGTATATTGGGCAAATATGCTGGAATTGTATTTTAGAGGTAATGAAGAACCATTTATGAAGTCATTTAAGATTTGAATTGGGGTAGGCATTGGCTGGTGATAAGATCAGTTTGCTAGAAAACTCCCCTTTTGGCAGTGTTATGCACATTTTGTTTTGCTAAATCGGTGTACAGTTTTTTCATTTCTCATCTCACTGACTTCTCATCAGCTTTCAAAACCTCCTTAAAGTACTTTCCACTCTGTGTCCATGACGTAACGCTTGCTCTCCCTTCTACTTCTCTGGCCTCTCCATCTGTATTTCCTCTTTAGGTTCCTCCTTCTATACACTGCATTAAATGAAGGTTTTCCTTAAGGTTTCATTCTTGTTACAAACTCTGTCTTTGACCTCTCTCTCTAAATCACATTTTTTAAATGTATACTCCTAGTATTATGTACCTCTCCTTCAAAAATTTTTAACATTAGTAACAGTAAGCTCTGCAAGGTCAGAGACCATGTCTGTTTTTGTTTGTTATTCTATCCTAGTGCCTAGAATGTAATAGGCATTTCACAAATAATTTGTTGAATGAATGAATGGATCTGGATTTTCTTCTCCCTTCTGCCTTATGCAATTGCTTGTTTTCTGCTGCTTTTTTCCATTTGTCAAGTTGACTATGTCCTCTTAGATCCCTTCTATTTCTAATGCTACAGTTTTCTAGGAGTAATTTCCATTAATCAACCAGATTTTGCAGCTGTTGAGGTTTACTTGCTATATAGCTTCACAGTTTTGATTTTAATTTTCTGTCTTAATTATCAAAAGCTGTGCTGTTTTGGCTGAATTATAAGGCTGCCTATGACAACTGGAATGAACAACGAATGGCTTTACATAAGGATATTCATATGGCTACAAAGGAAGTAGTAGATATGCTACCCGGGATCCAGCAAACATCAGCCCAGGCCTTTGGGACTCTCTTCCTCCAGCTCACTGTGAATGATCTGGGAATCTGTCTGCCTATCACAAATACTGCCCAGGTACAAAAAATTGAATCATAATCCAACATTAAGAGCCAGACATTTCTACTAACAATTTCTATGTATATGGAATATAACAATACATTTTTCAGGAGAACAGTTTATAACTTAAGTTTAGTAAATAGCAAGTAAGATTGAACTCCTTCACCCACGATTTGTCTACAGTGTATTAAATATGAGTCTTGTGGGACTTTTCTCTGAAGCACTCTGATGTAACTCAGAATAGTGATGAGATGACACTCATCTGATCACTTCATTTTTACCTTGCCAAATAAGCACCTTAGTTTTCAGAATCTTTTTATTGTTTTGTTTTTTTTTACCAAAGAAACCTTTGGTATACATTTGTTAATAAAATAGAAACAAAAGGACATTTAAGAATACTAATTAGGGGCCAGCCCGGTGGCGCAGCGGTTAAGTGCACACGTTCCGCTTCGGCAGCCCGGGTTTTGCTGGCTCAGATCCCGGCTGCGGACATGGTACCGCCTGGCACACCATGCTGTGGTAGGCGTCCCACATATAAAGTAGGGGAAGATAGGCATGGATGTTAGCTCAGGGCCAGTATTCCTCAGCAAAAAGAGGAGGATTGGCAGCAGTTAGCTCAGGGCTAGTTTTCCTCAAAAAAAAAAAAAAAAGAATACTAATTAATAGTGTTTAATAACCTCATCTAAAATAGGGTAGGGAATTTCAAAATGCTTTTAAACTAATAATTAATGGTAAGAAACTTCCAAGTTATGTGTACACCTACATAAAGCAAGAATTTTCTCTTTGTCATTTAGGATGAGTTCTCAAGAATATATAACTGCATGCACATGTGTATAAGTAAAGGCTGTAAACCCCTGTGAAGCCAAGAACTTAGAATTATAACAGATACAGAGGTCTATATTTTACTGTCATAATTTACCTTATATAACCTGTAACCTGTTGTTGAATGTCTTTATCTTTTAGTAAATTCATTTAACAAGCCAGTGTTAAGAAAAATTCTGGGTTGAGGGTTGGCAACATATGTGGTATGTTTGTGTCTCAGGAGTTGAAAAATGGTAATTTTTTAATGGCATGATGGACAGAACTCAAGAAGGCTCTACACACCAGGGCTGGTTGTCATAATGAGAACACTCCCGACAACTAAAACAGAAGCTTGAGATGGAAAAGTAGATAATTAGCCTTTTGCAAGTTTAGTTTAAAAAAAAAAATGCACATGGAAATTGTATTTCACTTGAGCAATTTAATTTTTAAAAGTAGGCATCTTTCTAAGCTGCTTTTTAATTAAGCTTTGTAGGCTTGACGCTAGATTTTTGATTCTATGAATCCTATGAGGATTTCCATGTTTAATAATTCGTCTTCTTTTGTTTTCTATCTCCTTTAATATATTTTGCAGTCTAATCACACTGGAGACCTTGACACTGGCTCTGCGTTAGTACTGACCATTGAAAGCACTCTCATCACTGCTTGTTCTTCAGAATCTCTGGTTAGTAAAGGGCATTTCAAAAACTTTTGTATCCGTTTTGCTGATGGCTTTGAGACGTCGTGGGATGACTGGAAACCAGAAATTCGTGGGGATCTAGTGATGAATGCCTGTGAGTGTCTTTTATTTTCTGTATGAGGTTTAGAATTTTTAAAAATTAAAAAAACCAGTGTCTTCATTTGTAAAACTAAAGGATGTTCAGATATAGGAATGTTATTGGATGTTGTGAAATAAGGGCTATTTCTAGTTAAAGTTATCAGAACATATTTGCGAAACTGTAGCTTTCAGTAGTTTCGGTAAGTAAACCAGCTAGGCATTCTTTTTGATGGTATAACATTTGAACAGTGAGCATTATATAACATTATAACATTGAAGGTTTGCTCACTCACTGATTTTTCTTGTAATTGATTCATGAATGCCCAGATACAGCACTTTGTTCTGTGGGGATCTTGAAAGAAAGTGATAAATGTGTAAAATACAGTTCATCATATAACATAGAACAGTTGTAGATAACCAGGAGTGGAAACTCCAGCCTTAATTAACATTGACATGAATGAACCCACATGTCCACATTTGTAGGGTACAAAGTGTAACTTGTATAAATTCCTCCAATTTGATAATACTCAAGCTTGGGAATAACTAAAGCTGTGTTTATATGCTATTTTGATGGCAAAGGGGTTTATTTTTATCTGTATTAATATTTTAAATATTATAGCAGAGTTGATAAAGCTTCACTAATCTTAATAATGAAGAAAAATTATATGTGAGGAATCAAAGGTTGTGAAGTAAAATTCCTCAATCTTGTAAGCCAAAATTAATACTTAATTACTTTTTGGAAGGTGGTATGCCATTGTTTATGCAAATTTTTCCCTTCTTCACTGGAAGAAAATCTTCTTTCCATTCTGGATTTTCTTTGAGGGATGAGAAAACTTTCCATTATTTTTATATCAAAAATTGAAGTTTTGGCATTCAGTGTTGACTTAAAACTTAGGTAAAATTACAGGTGTAATTCTTGTTTTTGAATGCTTTGCATTTAGACAATTCATAGGTAAAATACTAGGATTTCATTGAAATATTTCAGGTTACTAAGCAGACTTGATACAGAAGTACGCACCCCTAATCTCCAAAAGACCGAAAATAGCCTTCATCAGAAATCTTGATGAATAACCATTTTTCACAGTTGTTATATATATTTTTAAAAGTCACTATAACTGTCTTTGTGTTTTTTCTTAAAACAAAATAAATTTAACCCTACTGATTTTTATTAAGATGACATCTGGGCCATCATTATAGTCATTTATACAGAGAGAATATATTTGGAGCAAAGGAAGGATATCATTTCCTTATAACAGTTTATCTTAAACAAATGGAAAATGCATAAGAAATATGCCTCTAACTCAAAATCAAAAATACATCTTAAAAAATATAAATAATTAATAACTCAGCACCTCAGTGTATATTATACAACAAAGTAGAGTGTGGACATGCTGATAATTGTGATAATCATAATTGATTTGGAGTTTTGGAGGGTATTAAATGACTTGTTTTTGTAATGTGCTTATTGTTTGGTGTCTTGGGAGGGAGGCAGAGGACGTGAGTACAGCAGTTGTTTTATTGGCATAATTATAAAAAAAATTCTAAATTATAAAATAGGCAAATTAGTTTACTACTTTGTAGTTTTTATTAAGTAGTAAGTATTCTTGGATATAACTGACATTTAATATTCTTGAAAAAAAGAGTTGGGTATAGGGCAGAGAAATAAGGAACAGTAGGATTATGCCTTAGGATTTTTTTTACAGATCATTTTAAAATCATGCTCTAGAAAACACATGGCCCAGAGAAATTTCCTCTCTAGGTGATAATGTTTTTTGGGAAATGCAGTAAAAATTAAAAAGGACAGTCTGTAGGAAGTGTTCAAAGGACCATGTAAGCATATAGTACCCTTTAGACCCTTTACATTACCATGTATTTTAAAAAAATATATAAACCATTAGAAGTTTGAAAGACTCCAAGCTCTCTGTTAATACCCAGGGAGCATCAGGTCATGAGAACAGGAGATTGTTGTCCTGTATTCAGACTAATGGTTGGTCCAGCTCAGCATTCCGTCTCTGATGCAGAGAGCATGGGTACTATGGGGAAGCTTGGCTGGTTTCCTGCTCCTCACTTTCAGGATTCCATTCTGCTCCTAAAAATCTTAATATTCCTTATTAATTCATCATGGCTCCGTATTCTATGAATCTATATAATCTTTTCTAAAACTTAATTTTTAAAATTTCTCTGACACTTCTTGAAAGTCCCAAAAGTTTTCTACCCTTTTTTTTATTTACTAGTTCTTCCTTTCACTAGGCCTTACTTATGTTACTCAAATTTCAAAGGGTCTTTTTTTCATTCTAGCGTTCCTAGATTTGAAAGGGTAATCCAGGTTTCTTTTGCTCTGATTTATAACCATGACTATAAAAGGTGAATTGGGCAATCTTTTACCCCAAAACAAGATCTAGTTCTTTCTTATTTTATAATTTGTATGTGAGGCACAGGTAGCATATGGCTCAAAAATATAATTTAGATTTTAAAGTTATTGGCACTATCTTAAAATATATATATATACACTAGAAACTGTCAATAAATAGCCCTGTTCTCCCAAAATAAGTTGTAATATTTCTGCAACTCAAGTTGAAGTAATACTTGAATACCAGTTTAGGATACCAAGTGAATTGCAAAAAGACATTTCATTTAAGATGTATGTACTGTCAGGTTTAGATTGAAATTTGTTTTCCATTAAAGATTACTGAGAAAAGGTCTTAATCCTATCATTAGACTTTACTTTGATTAAAAGTTATTTCAAGGATTGTATGCCCTTCACTGTTTAAAGTTGTTGATTTAATAAACTTCTTTTTTTTGAAGCTGCAGTTATCTGATTAAAGCTAAGTGTTAGTAAAAGTTTCAAAGTTAGTGCCAGATACGTTCTGGAGATAGGTCCATAACCTTATGAGACTGACATCATGAGCCAATCATTTTTTTCTCATAAAATGTTTCTTGTCAAAGGAAATGACAAGGGTGATGAATCATGTCTGTGACCTAATGTGGCAGTTCTTAGTTATCAAAAAATCATTTTTATGTCATTTGCATTCTCAAAGTGCCATTCACTCATGATGGCACAAATTGTTGGAGCATCCAGAAACCAGAGGTCAGAGATAAGAAAATCACATGCAGAATGTGAAGATAAAACTGCAGTTAATTCTTAAAATCATAGAATAAAATATTGTGAGATATGAAATAGATATTATGAGTCATCATCTAAGGTAGCCCTTCCATTCTGCAGGTTAGAAACTGAAAGAGAGGCTAATGATACTATTTAGATAATAATCTTTAGGTGAAAAATTGCAGTAAAATATTTAACCACAAGCATAATTTTATTTAAAACTATTTTTGGGGTGATTTTTGTGCAGGTGTAGTTCCCGATGGCACCTATGAGGTATGCTCCAGGACTACAGGACAAGCAGCAGCTGGTAAGTTCACATTTGCTATTACTTTTGCTATATATGTCCATTAGAATTCTGCCTTTATATATGTAGTTTTTGCTTTTGTATTAATCTAGTGAGAGGGTCTTTAAACTAATTCTGGTGTATCCTAATTTTAAAAACTATTTTGCAATAATATTAGCATATTTATTTAACAATTATTAATTAGATACCTGCTGTGTACAAGATACACTGCAAAATGTTTTGGGAAAGACTAAGATGAATAAGATATACTTTCTACTCTATAAATTTAAATTCTAATAATATAATTAAGCCTCTGCAGCATAATTAAACTATAATAAGTGATAAGTACAATAAAATATAAAATTTCAATTGCTGTTGAAATTTACAGGAGGGAGAGAAAATTTCCAAATTTGGAAGGATACTAGGATCAGAGAAAGCTTCATGGAAGAACAAGCATTTAAACAGGGACTTGAAAGACAGATAAAATTGTTTCTTTAAGCAAAAACTAGGAGGTACAGGTCAGAGAAAATTCAGGCAGAGAGACTAGTATCAAGCATGATGTCAAAACAGTGTCTAGTTAGAATTGTCCAAATTGGCTGGAACAAGGTTATATGAAAAGTAAGATGGGGAAAGTCTTACATCCCAAAATAAGGAGTTTGAACTTGATTTGGTGGACAGTAGGAAGCCACTGAGTTTTTTTAGGAAGAAAGAAGATGGTGACAGTATTAAAGGGACACTTTCAAGTATTAGAAAAAACCTGGGGGGCTGGCCCCATGGCCGAGTGGTTAAGTTCACGCACTCTGCTGCAGGTGGCCCAGTGTTTCGTCAGTTTGAATCCTGAGCGCGGACATGGCACCGCTCATCAAGCCACACTGAGGTGGCGTCCCACATGCCACAACTAGAAAGACCCACAACTAAGAATATACAACTATGTACTGGGGGGCTTTGGGGAGAAAAGAGGAAAAAAATAAAATCTTTAAAAAAAAAAACAAACAAAAAACAAACAAAAAAAACCCTAGGAAACTGGTTAGGAGATAACTATAGAAGTAATAGCCTGTCTTGACTAAGATGATAGCATGATGTAAATTTTTATTATTTTGCTTGGTCTAAAATTAGGTATTATTTAAGGGCTCTTAAAATGTTGAGGGGGTGGAAGCTGATTAAAGTTGGTAGATTGCTGGGGCCGCCCCGGTGGCACAGCTGTTAAGTGCACACATTCCGCTTCTTGGCGGCCCAGGGTTTGCTAGTTCGTATCCCTGGTGCAGACATGGCACCACTTGGCAAAAGCCATGCTGTGGTAGGCGTCCCACGTATAAAATAGAGGAAGATGGGCACAGATGTTAGCTCAGGACCAGTCTTCCTCAGCAAAAAGAGGAAGATTGGCAGTAGTTAGCTCAGGGCTAATCGTCCTCAAAAAAACCCAGAAAACAAAAAGTTGGTAGATTTCCTTTCTTTCCTTACTGTTCCCTCTTTTCCTCCCCAAGCCTAGTAGCCTCAGTGCTCATCCTATATACCTTGTCGCAGAAAGCAGCAAGGCTGACAGTCCCCACTGACAGAGAACTGAAGAGGCAGGAAATTTCCAGCAGTAGTGTTAGAAGGATAGGGTGGTGACTGAGATAAACATACATATTGGAGAAAGGTCACGTAAAAGTCTTTGTCAGGACTCTGTTTATAAGTGACAAGAAACCACTCAGACTAACTTAACCAAAAAGTGGACCTTAATAAAAGGAGATTTGCAGATCACAAGTAAACTTAGGAGTGACTCTCTCAGTGAGAGAAGGAAGCAGGTCTAGTCAGGGGCCCTCAGGAACTACTGGAACCAAGAACCCAACTGTCACCAGGACTCTCTCCAGCTCTTGTCTTTGCTCCTCTTTGACTGCTTCATTTTTTTCTTACTGCTGACCTCCTCCTTACATATGGCAGGAAACATGGCTACCAACAGCTCTCGAGCCACATTTCTTCAACCTTAATCACAGGAGAGGGACCAATCTTTTCTCGAGTCCGGGGAAGGATTCTTAGTTTTCTAACTTTGACCCTCACCTGGACTAATTATCTAATTAATTCTGGCTAAGGAGTGAGTGTCAGGGCAGTTCCTCCTATAGCCATGGGAAGGTAGATCAGCTTGGAGGTGGCGGGGAGGGAATGCATAGTTCACAGGAGAAAGAGGGATGCTGCACAGAGGAGACAGCAGATGCTCACTATACAACAGGGGAACCAACCTCTGAGTCTAAGGTTTCTGAACAACCTAGCTGTGAGAGACAAGGGTCATTACACAGGGCCATGATCCATTCTATTCCTTACATGTCAAATTACTTAAATTTCTGTTCCCAAGACTTACCAAAAATGGCACTTCTTTATTTAAACAGAGAGTAGTAGTGCTGGAACCTGGACACTCAATGTATTGTGGAAAATGTGTGGGATTGATGTCCACATGGATCCTAACATTGGCAAAAGACTTAATGCTCTGGGCAATACCCTGACAACACTGACAGGAGAGGAGGACATAGATGACATTGCTGATCTAAATTCAGTGAACATAGCCGACCTATCAGATGAGGATGAAGTTGATACTATGTCTCCCACTATCCATACTGTAAGTAAACTCACTGTTAGACTTTTTGAGGACTGGCTTGCATCCTGAGACAGGGATATTATTAACTAGGTGTTATTTATTATCTTGTAGTTGCTAATTGTGGAGGAAGGAAGGGAGTAGTGGTTCTCTCTGTCTGCATGTCATAATATTGTTTTTTAATTTCATAATATTGTCTTTTAATTGGGTTCTTTGTTTTATAATCACTGTCAGCCAACTTGTGCCTTAACCTATAGGTAACATACTAACATTAAGCAAAGTGCAAGGCAACCTGTAGAGACAGAAAGTAGATTGGGGTTGCTTAGGGCTAGGAGAGTTGAGGAGGTTGCGAGGGGGAATGGGAAGAAACTGCTAACAGTTAGGAGGTTTCCGTTGGGGGGTGGTGGAAATGTTTTAAACAGATTGTGATGATGGTTGCATAACTTTGTCAGTATACTAGAAACCACTTAATTGTACATTTTCAATGGGTGGACTGTATGGCATGTGAACTATATCTCAATAAAGATGTTAAAAAATGAAACTTAAAAGCAAAGTGCACGCACACAAAATGAAGTATACGTTTTTAAAATAAGTATTTCCATCTATACTGTACATTCTATAGCATCAAATTATTTGGTAGTTAGAAAGTTACTCTCTGCTTTCATTCTAGTATTGATTTTTTAAAAGTTTTTAAACATCTTTTAACTATTGTATCATGAAATAGTTTTGTTCTTGGAAAGAAATTTTTTAAAAAATTTATGTTACCGTTTATCATTTAGAGTTCAGATGGAAGTTCAGTAAGTGGAGATGGCCACAAGCTCACCTTTGGGCAGCGACTTGTAAATCACCTCCTAGGCCTGACGCCCCCACATCAGCGCTATTCTGTTCCTGCAGAGTATCTGCGTGACCCCGAGATGTGGGGCTCCCCTCAGTCTAGCCAGTCCCACTTGAAAGCATGCAGAGCTCACTCATGGGGAAACGTAGGTAGCAACTAAATAGATTCCTTATGAAAATGAAGGAATTTGAATCACTGGAGAACTCCAATCATCTTTCTTAATATAGATGGCTTTGATTCTTGCATGCTTTCTTTGATTTAAGGTGTGACTTTTGTGATAGATTTGCTCTGTGACCTGAGGGTGGTATTGACAGACATGCTTTTGATTTCTCAGGAAGCTGTAGATTATCGAAGACAAGGAGCATCTTCTAGCCAGCCAGGAGAACTGAGAGGAAGAAAAATTATGAAGCGTATCGTGGATATCAGAGAACTGAATGAACAGGCCAAAGTAATAGATGATCTTAAGTACGTATAAATTATTTTAAATTTAGCACAGTATTCCCTAATAATAGAAGCATAGGATTTCAAATGTAGGGGAAACTGGATTTGGGCTAGTACAACCCCTTTAAGTTCATAAATGAGATCACCAAAGTTCAGAGAAGTTTGGTAATTTGCCTGAGATCATACATTTATTAGTGATAAAGTTAGGCCTGAAATCCTAGTCTGGTGCTCATCACAACTCCCCATTTCTGAGCAGTTTATGACTGACTTTATATCACATATACATGTCTCTACATGTGTGTATACACTTACATGTATCTTTATATGCGTATATAAATATATGTATTAGTCTTTTGCTAACATCAGTATTTCTAGAATGCAAATTTTTAAGAGGGAAAACAAATTTAGCATCTATTAAGTACTGTGAATTTGACGTGTTACCTCAGTTTAATCCTCACAACGTTTCTGAGATTAGACGGCATTATCCAAACTTTAGAGATGAGAAAACTGGCTCAGAGAGGTTAAAAAATTAGAATTTGAACTTGTGTTTGTCTGAATTCAAAGTTCATGTTTTTTTTGTTTCTTTTTTTGCCTGCCTGTATTAGCAGTTCTCTAGACCTGAGATGGGGGTAGCGTGAGGTGAGATGGGGTAGTAGATGGTAGTAGCTTTTTTTTTCCTCTGTTGCCTGCTGGGTAGTACTGACAAAGTAATACTTCCTCTATAAGGCTAAATATTCTTTTTGCAAACTTTGAAATTTTTGTTTTCCCAAAAGGTGACAGTCATGCCTTATCTCTTCTAATCTTCATACACCTGTACCTGTGTTTTTTTGCATTCAAGGGCTTTACACAAATATATGCATTTTGTGCAATAAAAAGTATTAACTAAAAACTTGTCTGTAAATTAACTATGATACAGTGATTCACATTTTCCTGTTGACTTACATTACAATTTGAGTTTTGTTCTCAGGGAAAAAAATGACCTGAAGCAAAATATACTTCCTCCCATAAAATCTTACCTGAGGCTTAAGTTATAATGTAGAATGTTATATAGAGACATTCTTCCTCAGAGTGGGTCCACAGTTTTCATAAGATGGTCAGAGAGACTCTTGACACAGAAATGGGTAAGAACCATTTCCTAAAATGTTAGAGCTTCTTCATAGTTTTCCAGATATGAGTGTTAACCTTATGGAGGATTTTGGCCTGTCCATACTTAATCTTTGATATTCTGCCAAGAGAAAAAATTAAAAAGAAGCAAGTAAAAATCAATCTTACTTTGTTAATTCTTTACACAATTGCAATATTTGTTTTGCATCCAGAAAATTAGGTGCAAGTGAAGGAACCATAAACCAGGAAATTCAACGTTACCAACAGTTAGAATCGGTTGCTGTGAATGACATTCGAAGAGATGTTCGTAAAAAATTACGGAGGTCCAGTATGCGAGTGAGTAAACACTTAACAAGAATTTTATTAAAGCAGACTATTTTTTTATTTTTTACTTTATGGAACTTTATGATGATACTTACATTGTTCTCTTTCTTCCTCTGTTGCTGGTGATAATACCAGCTGATTTGCATGTCTCCTGTCTACTATGTACCAGGCACTGTTTAAAGCACTTTATGTTTAACAATCCATTAAATAGATTCTTCAACAACCCTTTCCCCATTTTAAAGATAAGATAACAGACATAAAGAGGTCAAGTAACTTGACCAAGGTCATACAGCTAAGTAATCTCAGTGGAGCCAAGATTCAAATCCAAACAGTAGGACTCTACAGTCTGTGCCCTTAACCACTGTGTTTTGTCTGCCTTTCATGAAGTCATACTTTCTTTTTAGCCTCTAAGTCAAATGTGAACTCTTTTGAGATGTCCATTCTACCCCTACCCCATTCTCCACAACTGACTTTACCTCTCAACCACCGGGGATTCTCAGCACTTTACTCCTGTCTTTGTTTGCATCTTTAGCGGCCCTTACTAGAGTTTGAGTTTCTTAAAGAACAAGTTATTTACCTCTGACTGCACTACCTACCACATTTTTGGGGATTTAGTCCAATTGCTGAACAGTTGAAATAAATATAGAGATATACTATAAACACATAGAAAATAATTCTAAAACTTAGTCAAATAGAAGTAGGTTGCTTTGGGTCAAAGTGGTCTTATTAGTGGAAAAACTACTTGTAAAGGTTCTTAACTTTTTTTAAAAAATCAGAATCCTTCATTTTTTACCAGAATAAGGTTTTTGGGTGGCACTCCAGTCCATAAAAAACATTATATCAGAGCTGCTGGGGTCAGAAGAAGGGAGAAAGGTGTGGGGATCCAGGGCTCATCAGCTTTTGACCTTTCTTTCCTTGCTCACACCTGAACTCCCAGACAGCCTCGTTTGAATACTGTTCAAAATTAGTTATTTAAAGATAAAATCCAACTTGAGTTATTTATCTCTGGCTTCTGATAGTAACAAGTAGATAGTGATGATCCATAATGCCTAGTTCTATATTTAATATTTTTGTTACTATGTACCTAACAATCATACAATATAATTAGACTATTGCTTGTGTACTGTTTACAAGGTAGTTTATACTTGGTAATTGACTGTTAAGAATAAAACTAGGTAGAGAGGATTAGGGAAATTATTGAAACTACATCTGTGTTCTTAGTATTTGTCTCCTTTGGCTTTTCCTCTCAATTCTCTTTCAGTACTCCGGCATTTCAAATCTCCGTTGTATTAGAATCTTTTTAATATCTAGCCCTAGCTACAAATTTGGAGAAGAGGGATGGGAGTCAGAGTGTTCACATGGCCACTCCGTTGACTTTGCTGTAGTCGAGTTCTGTGGCGGGGGTGCTCTTGGGTATCCCTCAGATGACTGGTGGTCATTCCCCTCTCCCCCTTCCCCTTCTTTCCCTTTTTCCTTTCAAGTTTCATTTTCTTTTTCTTTCCTTTTTAATCATTTCTTTCTTCTTACTTTATGTCTGAACCTCTCATTCCCACTACCAATCTTTTTATTTTCTCTTTTCTCTCAGGCCAGCTGATGGCTTATATTTTCAGTGTACAGCCCTTCTTACTAATTGACACTAGGACTAAAGAGTAGCAAGGGGCCGGCCCCGTGGCCAAGTGGTTGGGTTCGCGTGCTGCACTTTGGTGGCCCAGGGTTTCGCTGGGTCGGATCCTGGGCACGGACATGGCACCGCTCATCAAGCCATGCTGAGGCGGTGTCCCACATAGCAGAACCAGAAGGACCTACAAATAGAATATGCAACTATGTACTGGGGGGCAGTGGGGAGAAGAAAAGAAAAAAAGTGGCAACAGATGTTAGCTCAGGGCTGATCTTAAAAAAAAAAAATTAGCTGATTCCTGCTTTACTTTGATCCATCTGTATTGTTAAGTGACATTTAAAGTCACAATTTAAAGTAACTTGTTATTGACCTAGGGAAAATAGGCTAACTTGTTTAATAGTAGAATATTTTATCTGAAGTCAGATATTACAACAAACAACTGCCTAAAGTCACCTTTTTTCTTTGCCATTTCATTAGGCTGCTTCCCTGAAGGATAAGTGGGGTTTGGGTTATAAACCAAGTTACAGCCGATCAAAAAGCATTTCTGCTTCTGGAAGACCACCTCTTAAGCGAATGGAAAGGGCCAGGTAATTTACATTTCAACCAATGAAATAAGTAATAAAATTACTGAGTCCCTTACCAAGGTGTACGACTTATTTATTGTGTTCTAATTGGGGAAATTACAAAGTTAAGATGCAGAAATGGACCTTATTAGTCAAATAACAGTCATAGTAGATACTGTCAAACTAAGAAGTTTATTTGAGGAATACCTCTATCACATTTATACCAGATTCACTGAGTGCATTTAGGTAATGAAGTGCATTGCTTTTAACAAGTTTATGTGTAAACTTATAGACTATCCAAAGATGTGAAAATGTGCATATTAGTAGCTGCTCTAAGTTTGTCGTTTTAGAAAAGGTTGATTACACACACATTTAGCATATGAAAAAATGGAAATTTTACATATCATTGAAGAAAAATAGTTTTACTACTAAATGAGCACGACAAGGTAGGAGGTATAAATTCTTTTTTATATGGTTTAGTTTTAGACAATCATGAGTTAATCAAAACATTGAATTTTTTTATGGGATGCTAAGGGTTAAGAAATGGAATACCAAAAGCTCGATCCTTGGATAAGGTAAATATTTAGAAAGAGAATGCTAATGCCATTAATCAGACTTTTATAAGGTTAGGGATTTTTTTAAACACAAATATTAATATTTTATAACTTTAAATTTCCTTACAGTTCTCGAGTAGGAGAAACTGAGGAGCTCCCCGAAATCCGTGTGGATGCAGCATCTCCTGGACCCAGAGTGACTTTCAATATCCAAGATACAGTAAGAGAGAGATTATTTGTTGGAGATAAACAGTGCTAAATAATTTTTAGTAATTACAAAATTATAGTAGTTATACAATTTCAAAATACTAATTCCCACCTACAGTGAAAGTGTGGATTGTGACGGCTGAAGTGTGTGCACATGACCAAATAGCAGGGCAGGGCCCACGTGCAGTCATTGGAGAGCCATGCTGCAGGTGTTAGTGTTTTACATGTAGAGTAAAGACCCAATGCTGCTTGTTCTTAGGTAAAAATGTTTTGTTGAATAATTTTTATTTCAGGTGCAAATCCACATTAAACTAGGTCTTTTACACAAATGAAAATGTGGAATGTTTATACTTTATGTATTTATGTATTTTA
This sequence comes from Equus przewalskii, assembly GCF_037783145.1. Taxonomy (NCBI): domain Eukaryota; kingdom Metazoa; phylum Chordata; class Mammalia; order Perissodactyla; family Equidae; genus Equus; species Equus przewalskii. Next base: position 105,706,767 of record NC_091832.1, on the reverse strand, counting down.
TTATTTATATATTTTAATTCAGAATATATAGAGATAATAGCAGAAACCAGAAGTAAAAAGGTCAGCTTCAAAGTTGTATTTTAATTTTATAGCATGTTAAAATGTTTGTTTTATTTCTTGTGTATTTGTTTTAAACTATTGTTTTTTATTTTTCATGAGTTTTTATAAATATTCTTATTATTTTAATTAAGTTGAAAAAACCAGTATGGGGAAGTACATCACAATCCAGCTGTCCTGGGGAAGGGTATTTTCAGGTATTTATTGAAAAAAACAAATTTTGCTTTAAAACTATCTACCTTAAAACTCTGCTTTCATAAAGTCTTCCTCTCATTTCCTACTAAACTCAGACCTCAAAACTATTATACATAAAGGTTTAAGATGGTTTGAATTCTTTTTCATCATATATTTCATAAGCTCTTGCATGAATAGATTTTAGTTCTAAATTTCTTTATAGTATTATTTAATCTCCAAAATTCAAAAAAGACTAAGTCAGCTTACCAAATTAACTCAACCAAATCATAAACCAAAACATGCAATTTATTACTGTTACTTGCTAATCCTCAAGTGAATCTTTTTCCCTACATTCTACTGCAAAGTTAATCTTTTCTTTAAAAAAGAAGTTAATTAGTTCAAACTAGAATCAAACCCATCTTAGAACAACAAATTAATCATTGAATGTTATGTCTTTTGAGTCACTGGTATAAAAAACATATGTATAAAAGCAATTCATTAAAAAAATTATTCTCATGTTCAAAATTGTGGAAAATGTGCTACATAACCATTTATAAGTTGAATTAACATTTTTATGAGCGAAATATTTTCCCTAAATATGTCATAAAAGTAAAATTGAATTTTAAAAATCTATCTGTATACTACATATATAAATCTGTGTCTAGAAGTTTTCTGTCAAGTTACATTTAAAAACTGGCACTTATTCCACATATATTTTGTTTCTCTTCCCCCACTCTTTTAAGCTAGAGTTTAATATATATCCCATAGCTACACTGAATTTAAACTGAATTTTGTTTTAGAAGTATTAGATTGTTATATAATGAGCCTGAAAAAAATCTCCTTTTTTCTAAAAACAAACTTGGAAATAAATAATTTACAGTGAATTGAATGGATTCTACTAATTAAGTAATTTTTTTTCCTGTCCCACTTTTTTTTATTATTATAAGACATACAATATTATATTAGTTTCACATATATAACAAAATGATTAGATATTTGTATATATTGCAAAATAATTGATTTTTAAATGCATTAATATTTGAATTGATTCAAGTCCTATTTTTAAATAGCAGTGTATGCTGTTTATAAAAAATAGTATATAAAAATCATAAATTTCAAAATAGATCAAGTCATGGTTAAATATAATATAAATAGAGCCAGCCCTGATGGCCTAGTGGTTAAAGTTTGGTGCACTCGGCTCTGGCGGCCTGGGTTTGGTTCCCAGGCATGGACCCACACCACCTGTCTGTCAGTAGCCATGCTGTGGTAGCAGCTCCCATAGAAGAACTAGGACTTACAACCAGAATATACAACTATGTGCTGGGGCTTTGGGCAGGGAAAAATAAAAGAGGAAGACTGGCAACAGATATTAGCTCAGGGCAATCTTTCCCAGGAAAAAAAAATCCATTAAAAAAAATAATAAATATAAAACAAAGGGATATTTATCTACATCAATTCTTAACCAAAACAATTTTTAAAAATTGAAGATATTCTGATAAATAAAATCTAATTTAGTTATTTACTAAGTAAGATGTATATTATAAAAAGTGAAGAAAAGCTGGATTCTGCAAATATTTGTAATTTTGATCGTAGGATTTCATTATGTATCTCAGAGTAACATCAATAAATTGCACTACTTTGCACATGACACTTTACAGAGGCTTATCACATTCTCAAAGAATATTCAAGCAACTCTCAAAATTGGGAATCAAAATTAGGTCATAGGAAATTTTGTTGTTTTTTTGACCTGCTTAAATACAATGGCCTCCTGGTGCAATCCTCAGTTAGTGACATGGCATTTATGCAAACTATTCACCTTATAGCATTCTTAAGTTTGATTGATTAATATGTTTAATTACATAACTATTTGTACATCTTTCTTCAACCCGTTAGGGGCTCATTTTTAAAAGAGATATCCACAGAAATCTTCTACAAGCATGACATATATTCTGTACTGACATTGCATGCTCTTCCATCGCTAGCTGCTCTCTTCTGATTTAACTGCCCTTCTGATTTACAGTTGATCACATTGTTTCCAGAGCATGTTTAACCTATGCTTTACAGAATTACAACATGTACTAATCAATATGATGATATATGCTTATGTAGAATAAAATTTCACTCTAATTTTTTAGTATGTCAGTGGTGTGACTTTCTCTCGTTGACCTTCTGCTTCCATCCTTGGTGTGCCATTTCATATGTTCATAAATCTGACCTTTCTTTCAGTTCACAGTGAGGAAATTCAACTCTGAGAGAATTATTAAACCTTTAAATATATTTTTTCTTTTTCGTTTTTTTAGTTGAGAAGAGATTTATAATATGAACCTTATTCACATTTTCTCTTTTTACAATCAGTTTCCAGAGGAGACAGAACTGGACCTTTTGTCAGTAACCATTGAAGGGCCATCCCATTACTCATCAAATAGTGAAGGATCATATTCCGTGTTCAGTTCTCCTAAAGCTCCAGGAGGCTTTTCACCGGGCATTCCTTTCCAGTCTGAAGAGGGCCGACGGGATGACAGCTTGTCTTCTACTAGTGAAGATTCCGAGAAGGATGAAAAGGATGAAGACCATGAGAGGGAAAGGTTTTATATTTACAGAAAACCTTCGTGAGTAGCCTTTTTCTTTTAGGATCCTTAGGTAGTATTTCAGAATCTAGAACCGAGTTTGAAGCATTATATATATAACTGCTAATTTTCACAGAAAAAATCTCAATGTGCCTAGCTAGAGTGAGACTAAGAGACATATCTATCATTTATTAATGTAATTTAGCTCCATGAGGCATTATATTTTTCTTTTTCGGTTCTTCTGTCTTTTGGTAAAATCTGGGAAGTAGCATTTTAAATTTTAAGGTTTGCAAAAATGAAATCTTCAAACTGTAGAATGTTTTAGGCATACTTTTGAGATATTGTGGGTTTGATTCCCAACCACCACAATAAAACGAATACAGTATTGCAATAAAGCAAGTCACACATATTTTTTTATTTCCCAGTGCACATAAAAGTTAGCTTAAACTATACTGTAGTCTATTAAGTGTGCAATAGCATTATGTCTAAAAACACAATATACCTACCTTAATTTTTAAAAATACTTGATTGCTTAAAAATGCTAACCATCATTTGAGCCTTCAGCAAGTTTTAATCTTTTTGCTGGTGGAGGGTGTTGCCTCGATGTTGATGGCTGCTGACTGATCAAAGTGGTGGTTGTTGAAGGCTGAGGTGGCTGTGGCAATTTCTCAAAGTAAGGCAACAGTGAAAAGCTGCCACATTAATTGACTCTTCCTTTCCCAGATGATTTCTCTGTAGCAGGCAATGCTGTTTGACAGCGTTTTACCCACAGTAGAACATCTTTCAAAACTGGAGTCAGTTTTCTCAAACTGTGCTGCTACTTTATCAACTAAGTTTATGTAAGATTCTAAATCCTTTGTTGTCATTTCAATGATCTTCACAGCATCTTCACAAAGAGTAGATTCTGTTTCAAGAAACCATTTTGCTCATCCATAAGAAGCAACTCCTCATCTTTTAAAAGTTTTATCATGAGATTGCAGCAATTCAGTCACATCTTCAGGCTCCATTTCTAATTCTAGTTGTCTTGCTGTTTCCACCACATCTGCATTTTCTTCCTCCACTGAAATCTTGGACCCTTCAACATCATCCATGAGAGTGGGAATCAACTCCTTCCAAACTCCTGTTAATGTTGATATTTTCACCTCTTCCTATGAATCACAAATGTTCTTAATGGCACCTAGAATGGTTAATCCTTTCCAGAAGGTTTTCAATTTACTTTGCCTAGATTCATCAAAGGAATCACTATCTATGGCACCTATAGCCTCACAAAATGTATTTTTTAAATAATAGGACTTGAAAGTTGAAATTACTCCGTGATCCATGGGCTGCAGGATGGATGTTGTGTTAGCAGCATGAAAACATTAATCTCATTGTACATCTCCATCAGAACTCTTGAGTAACCGGGTACATTGTCAATGAGCAGTAATATTTTGAAAGATATCTTTTTTTTCTGAGCAGTAGATCTTAACAGTGGGCTTAAAATATTCAGTAAACCATGTTGCAAACAGATGTGCTATCATCCAGGCTTTGTTCCATTTATGGAGCACAGGTGGAATAGATTTAACATAATTCTTAAGGGCCCTAGGATTTCCGGAATGGTAAATGAACACTGGCTTCAACTTAAAGTCACCAGCTGCATTAGCCCCTAACAACAGAGTCAGCGTGTCCTTTGAAGCTCTGAAGCCAGGCATTGACTTCTCTCCAGCTATGCAAAGTCCCGGATGGCATCTTCCAATAGAAGGCTGTTTTGTCTCTATTGAAAATCTCTTGTTGAGTGTAGCCACCTTCGTTAATGATCTCAGCTAGATCTTCTGGATAACTTGCTGCAGCTTCTACATCAGCTCATGCTGCTTCACCTTGTCATTTTCATATTATGTTATGGAGATGACTTCTTTCCTTAAACCTCATGAACCAACCTCTGCTAGCTTCAGACTTTCTTCTGCAGCTTCCTCCCCTCTCTCAGCCTTCACGGAATTGAAGAGAGTGAGGGCCTTGCTCTGGATGACCTTTGGCTTACAGGAATGTTGTGGCTGGTTTGATCGTCTATCCAGACCACTAAAACTTTCTCCCTGTCGGCAACAGACTGTTTGACTTTCTTATCATTCATGTGCTCACTGAAGTAGCACTTTTAATTTCCTTCAAGAACTTTTCTTTTGCATTCACAACTTAGCTAATTGGTGCAAGAGGCCTAGCTTTCAGCCTGTCTCAGCTTTCAATTTGGCTTCCTCACGAAGCTTAATCATTTCTAGCTTTTGATTTAAAGTGAGAGACGTGCAACTCTTCCTTTCACTTAAATACTTAGAGGCCATTGTAGGGTTATTATTGGCCTAATTTCAATATTGTTGTGTCTCAGGGAATAGGGAGGCCTGAGGAGAGGGAGAGAGACAGGGGAATGGCCAGTTGGTGGAGCAGTCAGAACAGACACAACATTTATCGATTAAGTTTGCTGTCTTCTATGGACATGGTTCATGGTGCCCCAAAATAATTATAACAGTAACATCAAAAATCACTAATCATAGATCACCATAACAAATGTGATGATAATGAAAAAGTCTGAAATATTGTGAGAATTATCAAAATGTGACACAGAGACATGAAGTGAGCAAATACTGTTGGAAAAATGTTGCCAATAGACTTGCTCTATGCAGGGGTGCCACACACCTTCAATTGGTAAAAAACACAGTATCTGTGAAGTGCAATGAACTGAGGCAGCCTGTAGTTCATATGCTGATATTCAGACTTCTTAGTAGCAGCAATTGTGCTTGTGTCCTCAGCACCAACACACTGTCTGGCACATAAGTTACTCAGTACATAGTCGTTGAGTAAAATATGACTCCATTAAAGTCAGGAAAAACTTCAGTTAGTATGAGCTAGTTGAGTAACTTGTGTGAATTTATAAAATAGTAAAACTTATTTACAGACTATTGCTCACATAACATGTTAGAAAACATTTTGTTAAAAACTCTTCCCATTTTACTGCAATGTAATGACCAGTTGTTCTTTCTGTAGACATACATCTCGTAAAAAAGCAACAGGCTTTGCTGCTGTCCATCAGCTGTTTACAGAACGCTGGCCAACAGCCCCAGTCAACCGAAGTCTTAGTGGCACAGCTACAGAGAGAAATATTGACTTTGAACTTGATATACGGGTTGAAATTGACAGTGGAAAATGTGTGCTCCACCCAACCACCCTTCTACAAGAACATGATGATATAAGCTTTAGAAGGTAAGAAATTGGTCAGAAAAGGGTAAATGTAACGTCATTTGTTAGAAACACTATTTTTATATCACTAAATTACTGCATACTAGTCCCCCCCATGTCCCAAAATGCAGATTTAAAGTGTAGATTTAATCATAGTTGTAATGTTTGAGTGGTTATTTGTATGACATACTATTTCTTTAGACAAGTGTATAATATTTTCTGGAAACTAGAAATGGATGTCTGATTTAGGTTCTAAGAAGTGTGTTAATTAAAATATGTATCTTTGGAATTCTCCTTTAAACCAGCATGAATTTCTCAATTAGTATCTATCCTTGTATTGTGCACATTTCTATTTTAAAGAACAGTGCAATATTCAGAGATATCTTCATTATTGAGAGTTTTGATGACTTCATGAAGGAATAAGAAAGACTAGGAAACGATTGCATGAAGAGGCCTTGTTATACTGGAATGTTGTTCAGGATATAACTGCAGCTTTACCGTTTGTTTCTATCATTAAATAAACAGTGGTATAAACAGGCTTAACATTACACTATTCTTTTCTTTGAGTTTTTGTTTTGCTTTTCTTTCCTAATCTAAAAGAGAATTATAAGGAAATAATATTAATAATCTAGTGGGAGGGTGGGGAGTGGGTGGAAATGTAGATAAAACAAGTAGGGCAGAATGCTGACCGTTATTGGAGCTGGGAGGTGGATCCGTGGGGGTTCATTATACCATTCTGTTTACTTTTTATATGTTTGAAGTGTTCCATAATAAAAGATTTTTAAATTATCTATTTGTGTAATGAGGCTTTTATAAAAGGAGAAGATAAAAAGGTACTCTTAACAGTTAAATTCTTACAAATGTAGTAGTAATGATAAAAAGAATGACTGTTGATTTATTTTTGGTTGAACCATAATAATCTAGCCAACAAATTGCTGATATTCAGCTATTTTTATCTACATAAAGGGCAATTTCATTTGGTTTCAACCTGATACATTTATGTGAACCAGTCCTGACCACAGGAAGGAATAAAGAGAACTGCCCTGTGTAGTTGTGGACCATACTACATAAACTTCGTCCCTGCAAGGCATTCACCAGTTTAGCTGAGACACTGATGAGCTTTACTTTTTCAACTATATTAATCAAGGACTATATTCCATTTACTGTATTTAAAAAGTTGATTTTAGGGGCCGGCCTGGTGGCGCAGCGGTTAAGTTTGCACATTCCGCTTCTCGGCGGCCCGGGGTTCGCTGGTTCGGATCCCGGGTGCGGACATGGCACTGCTTGGCAGCCATGCTGTGGTAGGCGTCCCACGTATAAACTAGAGGAAGATGGGCACGGATGTTAGCTCAGAGCCAGGCTTCCTCAGCAAAAAGAGGAGGACTGGCAGTAGTTAGCTGAGGGCTAATCTTCCTCTCAAAAAAAAAAAAAAAAAGTTGATTTTAAACAAAAGAAAAGGAGATAAATGTCCTATTTTAAAAGATAAAACATTTTTTTCTTTATAGAAGTTATGATAGAAGTTCCAGGAGTTTAGATCAAGATTCTCCTTCAAAAAAGAAGAAGTTTCAAACTAATTATGCTTCTACCACCCATTTAATGACTGGCAAGAAAGTACCATCATCTCTACAGACAAAGCCTAGTGACTCAGAAACAACAGTATTTTACATTCCTGGAGTTGATGTAAAGGTAAAAACCTAAATGTCTAGGATAAGGGATTAGATTACTAGCAGCAATGTTTATTTTCTATCATACGTGTTCTTCCTTTGCCAATTATATTAAAATGAGACTTTCCGATGTTTTTTTCTAATGTAGCCATATTCTGAACATAGAATGTGTAAATTACATGTTGCCACTTTTAAACAGCTTTTTCCACAAAATTTTGACAGAAGTTAACATTGATATTCATAACGTATTTGCTAACCCTTGCCTAGTGCAAAATATTAAACAACTATTTTTAGATTCTAGAATTATAGAATCCTACAATATAAAGCAACAAAGAATTTTAAATAATATCTGGGATGACCTTTCTAATTTTAAAAATGGAAAAAAGCTAAGAAATGTGCTAGGATCAGAAAGCTAACTTGTAGAAACTGGAACTGGGTCTTCTGACTCCTGGACCAGTGTCCTTTCTACCACATTCTTGTACCTTTCTTGGTTTTCCTCATCTGCATAAACTGTACTTGTTTCAATACAGTTGCATTACAATTCCAAGACTCTAAAGACTGAATCACCTAATGCCTCCAGAGGATCTTCCTTGCCGAGAACACTCTCTAAAGAGTCCAAGCTGTATGGTATGAAAGATACTGCAACATCTCCTCCTTCTCCTCCTTTACCTTGCACTGTCCAGAGCAAGACTAACACCTTACTTCCTCCCCAACCCCCACCTATTCCCTCAGGTATTTCAGGAAAATATACTTTATTTTTTTTTATAACTTCATTTTTAGTCATCACCTACTTGCTCCATTGAGACTTTTTTTCAAATTCACATAAAGGACATAGACTTGTCTATAATGACTGTAGAAAATTCATATATGGAAGTGTGGGCCAACCACTTTTGGCTGTTGTTCAAATTAATATTACCTTAGACTATCAATTGCTAAAATAAATATAATAAAATAGTTTGCTTAATTTTTTAGATCTGTGTCTACTTAGAAAAGTTTTAGGTAGTTCAAATTTTGGAGCTTACGATTTAGATGGAAACATTAAATTTATACATTTAAGACAGAGTATATTGGGCTTAACCACATTTATTATCTATTACTGCATAACAAATTACTGAAAACTTTGTGGCTTATAACCTCAGACACAGTTTATGTGGACCAGAAATTCAAGAGTGGTTTGGCTGGGTGAATCGAACTTAACAGTCTTTTATGAAGTCACAGTGGAGATGCTGGCTAGGACTGCAGTCATCTGAATGTTTGAATGGATCTGGAAAATCTGCTTCCATCACATCCCATTCACATGGCTGGCAAGCTGGTGCTTTAGTTCCTCCCCACATGGCCTCTCCACTGGGCTGCTTGAGTGTTCCCATGACATGGCAGCTGACTTCCCTTAAAAGGAATCATCCAAAAGAGCACGTAGCTGAAGCTGCAATATCTTTACAGCTTATCCTCAGAAGTCACATATCATCACTTCTACAATAACTTACTGATCATATGGGTCAGCCCTATTCAGTGCGGGAAGGCACTACACAAGGGCGTGAATACCAGGGGCAAGGATCATTAGAAGCTATTTTGCAGTCTGGCTACCACACAATAAGACTTTACATCTATGGTAGAATTTCCAAAAAAGGTATATCAGACTGGACAAGAATTATTTGAAAAAATTTCATCTGAGAGATGGAACTTGATATATAAATCTTTTAAAATAGCCAGTAACCATGATAATGCCTAATATTTTTATATCACTTTTCAATTGACAAGGTCTATCTATGTCCACTAAGTGCAGGACAGATATTATTATCCCCATTTTTAAGTGAGGAAAGTTTAAGCTCATAGAAGTTGAATTTTTTTCCTTTGTTTACAACTCTACTGGAGTTGGAAACCTAAGCCAAAGTTAGCTAAGTCTTAGTTAGCTATTAGACTCATTATACTGGTGCAGACATACTTAGTTAGAAGGAAAGAGAGATGACGTTTTTCCTCACTTGCCACAAAATATTGTTAATCAGAAGTTCTCTACATCTTACTTTTTAAGTGGAGAAAATAATGCTAAATGAGAGACTAAATGCTAAAATAATGCTAATGAGAGACTTGGCAAAGTATAAACTTGAAAAATTGAACCAAAATTTGTGACCTAGAGCAAGTAGGAGTAACTGTTGTATTATACATCATTAATCATCTTTGTATTCTAACATTAATATATCATTTCTATCAACCTACTATTTTTATTGCATTCTTGTATGGTTTTAAGTATAAGGTGCTTCACCTGATTAAACTGTCATATAATTCTAATTTCTCACAAATTGTTTTATGGGAAATATTTATTAAATTCATCTCACATTTGTAACTATTCTAGCCAAAGGAAAAGGAAGTGGAGGAGTAAAAACAGCCAAATTATATGCTTGGGTAGCTCTTCAGTCATTGCCAGAAGAAATGGTTATTAGCCCCTGCCTGTTAGACTTTTTGGAAAAGGCTCTGGAAACTATCCCAATTACACCAATTGAGAGGAATTATACAAGTGAGTATCCTCCTCATAGACTTACTTCCCCATCTTAGATATTTTTGGGGTCATATTAGAAGGATTTCTTAATGCTAGTATATATTATTATATAATATATTCAGTGATAAATATAAACAATTGTAGAACTGAAAAAGAACTTGAGAGATCATCTAGTCCTTATTTACAAATAAAGAAACTAAGTCCTGGTGAGGTAATATGATTTTCCCATGGCCACGGCTAGGTAATGACAAAATTAACATCCTTAGGTCCTACATTAGTGTGTCTCTTGGACTGGAAATTCCTTAAGAGCAAAGGCATAATTACTCTTTTCTTGGTACAGTGTTTGGTATAACCGAAGGGGAATCAAAATCTGGAGGAATGAGCAAGAGGTCTGAATAGGGAAAGATGTGCAGAATGATGGGCCACAGAAGTAAATGTTTGTGTGTTCATATCCCTGATCTTAGTACTAGCATAACAGAAAAGGATCTTATAATAAATAATTTGCACTTGCCCTAATAATAAAATTTAAAACTAATATTTTTACAGCTGTCAGCTCACAAGATGAAGATATGGGACATTTTGAAATACCAGATCCCATGGAAGAATCAACGACATCATTAGTATCATCTTCAACATCTGCTTACTCTTCCTTCCCTGTAGATGTTGTGGTTTACGTACGAGTACAGGTGATGTACTTCATTTATTCCTTTTTGGTTTAAGGAAGAATGTTTTTCTTAAGGTCACTGGAACATTTCCAACTTTATTTCCCTTTAAATTTTCTTAAGTTTGGGTTTATGGACCTTTAGTATGTCTCTGATGGCTTAAAGGTTGTGTGAAACCTCTGGGAAGTATATGTATAATTTTGTGCGTTTATTTACTTTTCTGCTGAGGAGGTTCATATATCTTTGGTTTTTCAAAATTTAGATCTCATACTTTTGTGGCAGAAATAAAAATAAGTAAAAACCCTCTTAGCATTTTATGCCTTTTTTATTATGGCATCTGTATTTCTTGTCATTATGGTCCTTTTTGAGCAGGGTTTAGTTTACTCTCAATTAAAATCTAATAATCAATCTCAAGAATAAAAGAAACACTAATGGTCATCTTGTTCAAGCTATTTTCTACAATAGCAATTTGGCCAAGAGAGCTTGAGTCTGATCTTTTGGAATTTTGCACCTACCTTTTTTGAAGATCTGATGAAAACATGTAATGGGTGAGGGCTTGGGAATTTATAAAACTTTTGTTATTAATGCAACAGCCTTTTTAAATTTTAGTAAAAGGGAAATTACTTGCTTCAAAAGACTTGATTATGAACAAGTATAATATGAACATAAACATGTTTAACATTCTGAATTACCTAAACGTCTAAATATTTCTCACTCAGAGATAGCTCCTCAAATATTTAGATTTTTTAAAATTATACCATTTTGTTAATACATTTTGGTTAATGTATCATGTGTCTGAAAAAGCTAGGACATTAAAGACAAAACCCTTTTAAGTATCAAATAATAAATTAGGTATATATGGACTGAAATGGAAATTGAATGTAAGTTTTGGAACCCAATGTGAAATTTTTTAACCATCTGGTCCTTAGAAACCTTTTGTTGGCTTTCTGCACTTTGTAGCCCTCACAGATCAAGTTTAGCTGTTTACCAGTGTCAAGAGTGGAATGTATGCTGAAGCTGCCGTCCCTGGACTTGGTGTTTTCCTCAAACCGAGGAGAACTGGAGACTCTAGGGACTGCATACCCTGCAGAGGCTTTATCCCCTGGAGGGAACACTCCTCAGAGTGGAACAAAGACCTCTGCAAGCAAAACTGGAATTCCAGGTATAGAAACATCCTTTTATTCCACTGGTATAAAGTCAAATACTATTTTCAAATAAAATTTTTAATAGTAACTAATATACATTTCTAAATAAATTTGGAAGAGGAGAATATTTGAGAATTAGAATATTTATTTAAAAAATCTATAGAAGATCAAGTTCTGAGTATATTTTGTTACAAGTGAATGGGAGTTGGATAGCATTTTGTTGGCTTGAATGTACACATTACAAGCACTATGAAGTAACTGTCATATAATAATACATTCAAGTACTTTTGAATGTTTTATTTTATGCTATGTCTTTACATTTAAGAGTAATCACTGTGGGAAATAGAAAATAAGAGATGTAGTGTTGTGTTGCAAGGATTTCTTATCACACTGAATTAAAATTGTATCAAGTAGTATATACAGTCATGTGCTGCATAATGACGTTTTGGTCAACAAGTAACCACATATGTGTCGGTGGTTCCATAAGATCAGTACTGTATAGCTTAGGTGTGTGGTAGGCTATACCATCTAGGTTTGTGTAAGTGCACTCTATGATGCTGACACAACTATGGAATCGCCTAATGGCGCTTTTCTCAGAGTGTATTCCCCACTGTTAAGTGACACATGACTGTATATATTTTTAATGGTAAATTTGTAATGCAACTCAGATGTCTGTTTCATGAAAGGTTTTGTTTTTAAAATAGAACTGATGATTTCCTGATGAGACAGTCAGTCTTCACTGTTAAACCTCAGTGTCATTTCTGCCCTAAAAATCATATAAAGATCACAAATGCAAATGATAAATATTTTTTTGGACATTTTTAAAGAAAGAGACTAGAATGAATGAAAATTGATAAGAGAATTGATAAGAGAACTATCACTAAAACACTGGTTCTTGGGGCCGGCCCAGTGGCCGAGTGGTTAAGTTCGTGCACTCCACTTCAGCGGCCCAGGGTTTTGTCAGTTCAAATCCTGGGCGCAGACATGGCACTGCTCATCAAGCTATACTGAGGCGGCATCCCACATGCCACAACTGGAAGGACCCACAACTAAAAATACACAACTATGTACCCGGGGGCTTTGGGGAGAAAAACGAAAAAACAAAACAAAAACAAAAAAAACACTGGTTCTTAACCAGGGGCAATTTTGTCCCCAGGGGACATTTGGCAGTGTCAGGAGACACTGGAGAAATGGTTAAAGCAAAACATTTGCTTTGCTGTGTGAATCTATGAAAGTTTTCACAGCAAAATAGGCAAACAAGAAGTTAATATTTTAGAACTAAAGTTTTTGCTAATGCAGTTGCCCACTGCCTCGCACTTAGCTCCAAAATATTGCTGCTGGAATTGTGTTGTAGTCAACATAATACTGGAGTGGTAGTGTTGGTTTTTGAAAATGTATTTTTCTGATTGTCAAATTAACTCATTGTTCATTATAGAAAATATAGGAAACAGAAAAGTACTAAAAATGAAAATAATAAATAGTATTCCTTTATCACAGATAACCAGCATTTTTATAGGTAGTCTTTTTCCCAGGCAAAATTAAAGTATGGTCTCTTCTGCTATGTAACTTTTTTTTTCCTCATGAGGAAGATTGCTCCTGAGCTAACATCTATTGTCAATCTTCATCTTTTTGCTTGAAGAAGATTGTTGCTGAGCTAACATCCGTGCCAGTCTTCCTCTATTTTTTATGTAGGATGCCGCCATAGTGTAGAACTTGATGAGCAGTGCTAGGTCCAGGATCCGAACCTGTGAACCGCAGGCCACTGAAGCAGAGCACACGAACTTACCCACTACGCCACCGGGCTGGCCCCTGCAACTTTTTAAAATTTAAAATATAGGTTTTCCCAAATTATTAAATATTCGTCTCTAAAATAACGAATGACTGCATGATATTCCATCAATTTGGTCATACATTTGAGACTCCCTTAGCTTTTTATTTTGTAATAATATTGAGATGAATATCTTTATATATAAATATTTATAAACATCCTTGGGACAAATTTTTAAAATCATGAACATTTTTAAAGGATTGGATACGTGTTACTTTCTACTAAGACTATAAGATTTCTGCATCCTCATCACGGTGTGTGTGGACACGAAGTTCACTGTATTCTTCCCAATACTATGCTTTAAATTTATTTTTAATCATTGTCAATGTGATGGACAAAAATGGGATTTTATTATTTTAATTTATATTGTATTATTTTATTAGCTCTTTGAGCAAGGGGGATAAATATACCCTTGCCCATTTCTCTGTTGGGACATTCACTTTTTTAATGACAAAATGTCACAAATTAACATTTAAATATTATAGTAGTATATATGTACTATGCTAGGAACATGTAGTGAAAGGAATATGAAGTGAGCCACTGTTTTTTGTGCCCACATTTTATGATTCTTTAGAAAATAAAAAAAAGAACACTACTAATTTTATCATCATAAAACATGCAAGAAAGAATGATGAGAATATATAAGTACAGGTTATGACAATATCCATTCTTTCAAAGAATCTTTACTGAACTTTACTGAGGTCTGGGTCAGTGCTAGGGGTTGGTATACAGTAGTAGCTAACAGATATGGTCCCTGCTAATGTGGAACTTAAACTGAATTTGGAGAAACACATAATAAGCAAACCAGTATATGTTAAATGGAATGTGAAGTAGGTGAGTATGAGTTAGCCAGGCATAGAGTTGGGGGAATGAACATTCTGGGTACAGAATACAAAATCCATGAAGCAGGAAGGAGTCTGGTAAAAAGGAAAAAAACAAAAGACAAAAAAGACAAAAAGAAAAAAGAAACAAACTAGTATAAGTGGAGCATGGTAAACAAAGCGTAGACTGGCGTGACAAAGACTGAGAGAAAAGGAAAGAACCAGATGGTGTGGAGAAGCCACTGAGAGGTTAAGCAGGGGAATGGATTTGATTCTGATTTACACTTTTCGAACACTGGGCCAGCTGCAGTGTGGCAGCTGATTGGAGAACAAGAGTGGAAGGAAGCGGTGAGAGCGTTGGCCATTTCAGCAGTCCAGAATCAATAATTGCTTAGATTAGAACAGCAATAGCAAGATGGAGAGAAATAGACAGACTTGATATATGTTGTTAGACACAGAAATGATATGGTGATAAATTGCATCATAGGGAGTTAGAAGTGGGAAGGATGACAAAAAACTCCCAGGTTTCTGGTTGAGCTGCTTGCATGGAAATGTCTCTTACTGGAGATAGGAAACATTGGAAGAAAAGCAGATGGGGGGAAGAGATGAAGAGTTCAGTTTTGGACCTGGTAAGCTTTAGATGCCTGTGCCTCGTTCTAGCAAGATGTCAGGCAACCAGCTGCAATATATGAATTCAAAGGAGGTCTGGTCTGGAGATAGATGTTTTGGAGTCATCAGCAAAATCATCTAATGTTCTATTCAGATGGTCTCATATTTTTTAAGTTTAAAGCATATTTGGAGTTAGCTATCCACCCATGGTAAATGTTGCCAGTGAGAACACTTGGTTCTCTAGGACAAACACATCTTTAACTTGCTGCATTTGTGTACCTTTTGCTCTCTTTCCACTGTTTCCTAATGAAATGTGGACTCCAGCTGTATGATTTGGATTTTTTACAGTTTGTTCTCCTCCTCCTTGCTTAAACCCCAACTATTTTCTGCCTTTCCACTGCCTGCTTCCAGTGGAGCAAAGGAGAAAAGAAACAGGAACCACACAGTTGGCCAGTCATATATATAACGAATTGTTTCAAAGATGAACAGAGTATTCAACCCTGGTTTACAGAAGTAAATTACTAAGTGGAAAGTACATCTAAGTCCTTATTTTGATTTCAAGGATTTAAATCTATTGATCAGTTAATATTTGAATACTTCCATTTTAAAGTCATGTTTGCTTCTTGAGAATATATTAGTAACAGGCTTTAAAAATTTTCTGTAGCTTGTAACTATCTTGGATTTCTTGTGTTCACTGGCAGGCTCGTCAGGATTGGGCAGCCCTCTGGGCAGAAGTCGGCACAGCAGTAGCCAGTCAGACCTGAGCAGCTCCAGCAGCAGTTCGTCTGGTCTGAGCTTCACTGCGTGCATGTCTGACTTCTCCCTCTACGTGTTCCATCCCTATGGAGCAGGGAAGCAAAAGACTGCTGTGTCTGGCCTCACATCTGGATCAGGAGGATTAGGTATACTTAGGATATTTGTGTCTTTTTCAAATTTATAGCATCTTTTCAAGCTTTGATCTTTTCAGAAATCATGATACCTTTAATAATGGATATAAAATAAGATCAGAAACATTTAATTTTTCCTTTTGATAATATCTGTGTCTACATAGTAAGTAGAAATATGAAATAAGTAATTCAGGTAAATTAATTATACAAGAATTTAAAAACTCAGAATATTTTATAAGTGATATATGTAGCACAGTAATCTCTTTGGATATAAGAGGTTACTTATGTTACTTAAATGTTTAAATGTTTTACCAAATCCATCTATTTGTATAAGAAATTATATTCTATAAATAGTAACTTATTAAAGTGTGTGTCATGTTTGTTAATTTAAAATGAGACTATCATTATTGTTAGTTATTTAGCAGGCAAGTTTGACTGGCATTTTAAAGTGCAGATTTACCACTAAAAATGCATACGATGTTGCTATTAGTGAATTGTATCTTGACTTATTCAGACAAATAATGAAGGCATTAACCATGTTAATTCTGGTTTTTGTGGAGAAGGGTTGTAAAAATCATCAATTATGGTTATGGGCTTGAACCTATTAAAACTATTGTTAGGAATGCTAATGCTCATTAGATCATTCTGCTTAAATTTTTACCTCACCTAAGTGATTTTAATTGATGGCATTTTCCAGTATATTGGATAATTTCATGTAACTAGATAGTTATGTATGTGTGTATATGTAATGTATACGTGTATATTTATATATGTGTGTGTCTTTTTTAAAGGGAATGTGGATGAAGAACCCACTTCAGTCACTGGTCGAAAAGACTCACTCAGTATAAACCTTGAGTTTGTAAAAGTGAGTTTGTCTCGAATAAGGCGTTCAGGAGGTGCCTCATTTTTTGAAAGTCAGTCCATAAGCAAGTCTACAAGCAAAATGGACACTACACTAATAAATATATCTGGTATTCAACTTTATAGTTTTTTAATTAAAATATTATTATCCAGAATTACATAAGGGCCTTCTTCTTAACATTGTTTCAGTATTAAATACATTTAATAAAATTAAGCTTTTAGTGGTAAATTGATCTAAAGAGGAGGAATAAACAGTCCAGCCTACTGTACTGTCTCAGTCCAAGTAATCAATGTTAGAAATAATTCTAGATAAACACATAGAAATATCACCTAAGGACTAAAACATGCCTAATTAAATCACTGAAAACTTTTCTTCACTGCTCTACTATGAATTGGTAAAATTTCAGACTGTTTGATTTTCTAATTGTAAATTCTTAAAACACTAAATAGGGATAAGTTTTAAACATTTTTTACTTAGTGTCATAAGATCTTGAGTTGTGTGCATGTATATTGCTAGCTTTATAACCAGCTGTATAACTACGGGCAAATCTCTTATTCATTTTCTTTATATTGTGATTTGAGTATTTAAATTATAAATTTAAATGAGTAAATTAAATTCATGTGAGACATTTTGAAGAATTCAGAGTACTATATGAGAGAACTTTTAAAATTATTAATCGAACAAATACAGTAAGTACACCTAACCCAGTATTTATTCAGCAAATATACATTGAGGCTGTATTTTATGATGAATTTGTGCCAAGCACCTTGCTAGGTGATTGAGGGTAGAGGCATGAATAAGGCAAAGTCTTATGAGTAGACAAATAAATGACAGTGCAAGGTGATAAATGCTATAATGAAGGTTTATATAAAGAAGAGGAAACAAATTCTGTTTTATGTGAGAGATCAGAGGCGGCTTCACAAAAGAAATGACACTTGGGCCAGATCTTCAAAATCATGTAGGAATATTCTTGGCTATAGCAACATGGTATTTAATGGCACAGAAGCATCAAAGTGTGCTTTTGGTTCATACTGTAGTTTACTGAGGCTGAAGCATAGGGATAACTGAACATTTAATTGGTTGTACACAGCAGTTGGGGCCAGAGGGAGAGAGGAGTTGTCTAGAGGTAAAGCTGATAAAATAGATCAGGACCAGATTGTGGGGAGACTTGTATGCCAAGCTAAAGAGCGTTCTGATCCTTTGGGCAGTGAGAAGCTGTTAGAGGTTTTTAAGAAATGAGATGAGAACACTGTTCCTAAAGATGACAATAATGTATTGTACACTTAAAAGTCTGTTAAAGATGGTAGGCCTCATGTTAACCGTTCTTACCACACACAAAAAATTGTATATGGATTATTAAGTAAACATCTGTTTACGTTAGAAAAAGGGGGGTGATGTTTCAGATTTGTGTTTTAGAGAGTTGAGGGTAGCATGAAAGATGGGAGAGGAAAGATGCTTGAGGAGGCTGTTGAAATAGACTTAGCAATAGAGGATGAAGGCCTGAACTGTGACAGTGAAAAAGGAGAAGAGGAAATGGTTTCAAGAGAAATAGAAGAGAAGTCACAAGCTTGAGGACAAGTTCTGTGAGGAGCAGCAGAGGAGACAAGGATGCCTTAAAGTTTTAGGATATACAACTGACAGGACAGTGAAATCATTAACTTAGAAAATGAAGAAAGAAGTGACTAGAGGACATTTAGGTGGAGGGTCTGGTAGGCAATTGCGTGGATATGGGCTCAAGCTGAACCAGAAACTTTAGATTTGGGAGACATGGGTGTGTAAATCACACAGAAGCTGTGGTAGAGGAACAGAAGAGCACATAAAGCAGGAGCCAGCCGCGTGCCCAGGAGGCGTTTTAGAAAGCAGAAGCCCAGGAGGCAGCCATCAGAATACTTTCAGAATGACATGTCACCGTCTAAAAGGAGAATAGTAGTTCTCGCCACACAGTTGCTTTTGAGGAAGTTTGTATCCCAGCTCATCCTGATGATTCATTTGCCATCTCTGAAAAGAGCCCTGTGTTAAAGTTGAAAGCTATCTGTAAGACCGATCTTTAGGGGCCGGCCCTGTGGCCCAGTGGTGAAGTTTGCACGCTCGGCTTCGGCAGCCCAGGTTTCGGCTGGGTCAGATCCTGGGCGCAGACATGGCACCACTCATCAGGCCACGTTGAGGCAGCGTCCCACATGCTACAGCTAGAAGGACTCACAACTAAAATGTACAACTATGTACTGGGGGCGGGGTTGGGGAAGAAAAAAGCAGAGAAAAAAGAAGATTGGCAACAGTTGTTAGGTGCCAATCTTTAAAAAAAAAAAAGAACGACCAATCTTTAGGACCTCTGAGAATTTCACAATAAAGTGATAATAAAATTCCAGCTTGCCATCACCTCAAAAAAGGAAATGGAAGTATAGTGTTAGAATGTGGTATTTTTATAATTTGTAGAAGGAATGTATTATCACTTACTAATCATACTGTGTAACTTATTTTGATATTTTGTGAATTATAACAGTTGTATAATATCATGTACCTACCATATGAAAATATTAAGGTTTTCGAAATCTGTTCTAACAAATTTTATTTATGTATCAGCTGTTTGTGATATAGGGTCTGCCTCCTTTAAATATGATATGCGCCGACTCAGTGAAATTCTGGCTTTTCCAAGAGCCTGGTATAGGAGAAGTATTGCAAGACGCCTATTCCTTGGAGACCAAACCATAAATTTGCCAAGTAAGCTTATTATGTAATTATAATTATACTTAAGCATATACTTAATTATGCTTTTAATTTTGGTTACAACAGTAACAGGATCCATGATTGATAACACTAACTGTCTTACTTGGTAAGTTGTACCCTGCAGTTCATTCACTCATTCAACAAATGTCCTCGAGCCCCTCTAACGTGCTAACCAGTGGGGACATTGGCACTGGAGATGTATCACAGAAACAGACAGACAGAATCTTGCTCTCTCAGAGATTACATTCCGCTGACTTTTATTCAGTAATGGTTACTCTGTAATCTTTGTAAAATCTGGAAATGCAGAAATATATTTAACCATCCAAATTAATCATGGTTAGTTAAACATGGAAAACAGAAAATGTTGGGGACATGCTACCATATTGCCTGCATTTTTTCTCTTGGGCTCAGATATTGTTGTAGTATTATACTGTGTAAGTGAAAGAGTTAGCATGATACAGTAGAAAATACTAGAAATCCGGATCTGGATGAAAATGGGAATAGAGTACCTGTCCTGCCCTTCTCATGGACTTTCTGTGAGAACTAAATAAAATAAACAAGCTGGCATGTACTTTGCAAACTGTAAATTGCTGTAGAGTTGTCAAATAGAGAACTAGAAGGAATATAAGAGGTGATTAGAAATGATGGAGTGGTGAAATTTAATATTTTATAACATGGTGATTTTACTCTG
This sequence comes from Equus przewalskii, assembly GCF_037783145.1. Taxonomy (NCBI): domain Eukaryota; kingdom Metazoa; phylum Chordata; class Mammalia; order Perissodactyla; family Equidae; genus Equus; species Equus przewalskii. Next base: position 105,686,381 of record NC_091832.1, on the reverse strand, counting down.
TTAATTTTGCTTTTGTTTTCTACTTTTCTGTTAGCATCTGGCCCAGGGACACCTGATTCCATTGAAGGGGTGAGCCAACACCTTTCCCCCGAGTCCTCAAGAAAAGCTTACTGCAGGACCTGGGAGCAGCCTAGTCAGTCAGCTTCCTTCACCCACATGCCTCAGTCACCTAATGTGTTCAATGAGCATATGACAAACAGCACTATGTCCCCAGGGACAGCAGCACAGAGCCTAAAATCTCCAGCTTCCATAAGATCAAGGAGTGTGTCTGATTCTTCAGTTCCCCGAAGAGGTAACACTGCTCTCTTTATTATCAGTAGCCCTCCAATGCCCCTCAGGATAAAAATCTTAATTAGTTACTCCCAAATTTCTGCCCTAACTGCAGGAAGATATAGTCTTGCAGGTTTTTATGGGGCGGGGGCGGCCGGCAAAGCCAAACAACAAACACATCAAAGAATTGCCATCAGAAGAGACAGCTCGATGACTAGTATCTTTGAAAACGGATAGGGAGAAAGGAGTGAGCATATTGTTAGTGTACTACATATGGTACAGTTGTTTCTAGAAATAAACCTACAGTTTTGTAAAAGATATTTGATATTGAAAACATTAATCTTTGTATTCAGTCATTCTTTTATTCAGCCAGTATTTTTTGAACTCTTTTATGTGCTCAGCACTCTACTTGTGTCTAAACATATAAAGATGAATGATGTAGTTCATGTACAAGGTGAGATTAGAGTATAGTGATCAAATGCAGGATTCAAGATATACACACAGAAGACAAGCACCCCAGATGGCCTCTGCATTTCAGAATGGTCTTTGCCTTTAAGGCCTCTCTTTGGCAGCATCAACTTATATCTTCTCCTCTGTTAAGAAAATCCCAGCGTGATGATCTGTGTTGCTGTATCCCATGTACACCAGAATTTCCTCAAATAAAATGGAGGCAATACAAAACTTAATGAGCTTTCAAGAAGTAAGGCTGCCAGGACTTACTAAACCAGTGAATGGTAACTTATTTTAGAGGCAGTATGACAACTATTAAATGTTAGGTTTTAATGTAAGAATATCATATTTTACTTTTTGGAATATAGTGATAAGAATGGTTTTTGCTTTGTAATTGGCTGAGCATCTGTGTGAATGAATGCGCTTTTGATTTTTCTATTTTTAGATTCACTTTCAAAAACATCAACTCCTTTTAACAAGTCAAACAAAGCAGCAAGCCAACAAGGGACTCCATGGGAAACACTTGTCGTGTTTGCTATAAACTTGAAACAATTAAACGTTCAAATGAATATGAGTAATGTAATGGGAAATACAACGTAAGCTATTCAAAGAAAATATATTTAATCATTAGTTGTAATTTTTCTTATATTGTAGTAAATCAATTCAAAACTTTTTTTTAATGCTGAAATGTCTGAGAGAGCAAAGACCATAGATAAAATGTAGAAGTTGCTTTATCCTGAAAATGGCTTAATCCTAAAGATACTGTCATATAAAACTGCATGAAATGTGTTCTAAATGGAGAGAAAATTATAAGGAAAATAGGATAATTTTCTAGCTAAGAAGAAAGTTTCATCATCAATGTTAATATTCAAACATTTACCACAGTTTTTATAGAAATGTATTGGTTCATTGTCAAACTTTTTTGAAATCGTCTGACTTAACTCCTGTTTTAATTCATAGCATTGGAAGCCGTATGTCTAATAATCCTTTTTCTTTTTTTTAGTTGGACAACTAGTGGTTTGAAGAGCCAGGGCCGTCTGTCAGTAGGAAGTAATCGAGATCGAGAGATAAGCATGTCTGTCGGTCTGGGAAGGTCACAGTTAGATTCTAAAGGAGGAGTAGTTGGAGGGACCATAGATGTCAATGCTTTGGAGATGGTTGGTATGTTGAAATTTTACAACTGAAAAATATATTGAAAAAAAGGTTTTTAAAATTGATTTTGATGAGTTTTTCCCATTAGGCACTTCCATGAAAGGTAATTATTGTTTCTATTTTAGCTCATATTTCTGAACATCCAAACCAGCAACCTAGTCACAAAATTCAGATTACTATGGGTTCTACTGAAGCTCGTGTTGATTACATGGGCTCAAGTATCCTCATGGGTATCTTCAGTAATGCCGATCTCAAGCTTCAGGATGAATGGAAAGTAAATCTGTATAATACACTGGATTCAAGCATCACTGATAAAAGGTATTTAGTAAAATATTACTTTTTGAACACTTTATGTGACTGCTCTTAATGTATTTTCCATCATCCAGTGAGAAAACACAATTCATTTTTCTTGCAAATGATTTTATATTAGCAGTTAGTATGAATGAAAAAGATGGGTGGGCAAGGGAATTTTTCTTGTACTTTTTAACTATCCTCTATAAGATAAATGATAAAGACTCTGTTTTATGCTCTAGTGAAATTTTTGTCCATGGAGATTTGAAGTGGGATATTTTCCAAGTAATGATATCAAGATCAACCACACCAGACCTGATAAAAATAGGAATGAAGCTCCAGGAATTTTTCACACAACAGTTTGACACCAGCAAACGAGCTCTGTCTACCTGGGGACCAGTTCCTTATCTTCCACCTAAGACAATGACTAATAACCTAGAGAAAAGTTCACAAGAACAATGTAAGAATTAGAACTAAGCCTTTATATATGCTTTATCTTTCACTAAATATGTGTCACTATCTTAATTTAAAATAATAACAATATCTAGACCATACATAGAAAGTGGTCCATATGCTCTTTATCCTCTTCACTCATCAAAGTATCTAATTTCCAACCCAACAAGGGAATTAAAGGCCATCATTTGGAAAGTCATCATTTATTTTCTCTCTCTGCTACAACTCATCTGCAAGCATGTTCATTCCATGCTCTTGAATACTAATTATGACAATATCATGTTCTGGTTTAGAGCATGAGTTATGGAGTCAGAAGGTCTCAGTTTGGATTTATTAGCTGTGTCATATTAGGCAGATTATTATTTTCACTCAGTAATTCAATCAGCAAATATTAAGCATCAACCGTGTTCTTAAGCACTACAGGAGATAGAGGAGATCTCCTAGTGCACAAAGTTCCTACCCTCATGAAGCTTACATTCTAATGGGAGAGATAGGCCATAATTAATTTACTAACTAATTATGTAAGAATTTCAGGTAGAAGTGCTGGAAAAAAGAACAAAGCAGGGGAAGGATAGAGAATGACAGTGTGTGAAGATAGCTGTTTTAGAAAAGGTGGTTAGGGAAGCCTAGTGAAGTGAAAGATCCAGGCTGAGATCTGGGGAGAGAGAGTTCTGGGCATTGAGGGTTATTGAAGAGTACAAAGCTCCTACAGTAGGAGGAAACTTGGCTTGTTTGAGTATCATTAAGGTGGTCACTGTGGTGGAACAGAGTGAGCAAACAGGAAAATCTTGGGTGTGAATTCAGAGGATAGACCACAGACAAGATTTTTAATAAGATGGGTAACTATTGGAGACTTTTGAGTAGATTTGGTATTATTTGATTTTTTCCTTAAAATACTCCTTTTTAAAGCATCACTCTGGCTGCTGTGTGGAGAACAGACTACAGGTGGTTAAGCATGGAATTAAGGAGACCATTGCAGTAACTACCATTATCATTGTTACACAGTCATATTACCATTGTAAGGAGGCCATTGCAAGCGTCCAGGCAACAGATGACGGTGGCTTTAACTAGAATGACAGAAGTAAAAGTAGTAAGAAGTAGTCAGAATCAGGATAATTTTTAGTAACTTTTTATTATCACAGAAGTAGGACGTGCATTGTATCACAGTGAACACTTTAGAGAATATAGCTTCAGATACTTTTATATATGTACTTTTTACCAAAATATTGTTCATATTGTTTTGTAACCTTTTCCAGTCAACAATCTCCAACTTCCCATTTTGCTAATTATTTATCTCCTCTAGACTTCTGATCACATTCCACAGTTGACCTAAAATTATCCTTACAACTGGTTTGTCCAAACCAATATATCCAAGATCACGAGTTAAATCTGATTATGTTCCTTTACACTCTTTTAATCCAGCATACTCCTTTTTTTAATGATATAACTTGAAGAGACTTGGCCAGTTGTCCTGAAGAATGTCTTACCTTCTAGATTTTTTCAGTTGCTTCCTTGTGGTTTCATTTATCTTGTTCCTGTAGTCCTTCTGTTTCCTTAAACTAGAATTTGTATCAGGCATATACAAATAGAGGGATGTTCCTCAAAACACCTGGCCCAGATTCTTCAAAAAAGTCTTGTCATAGAAAAAAATTGGCTTAGGGAATTGTTTTAGATTAAAGGAAACTAGAGAGACATGTTAACTAAATACAATGCATGATCCTTGGTTGGCTCTGGAATGAGAGTTGTGGAAAACAGCCAAAAAGGGCATTATTGGAATAAATGGGAAGTACAAATATGAATTGTATACCTGATTAGTGCTTCTCAAACTTTAATGTGCATCTGAACCACCTGGAGATTATATTAAAATGCAGATTCTGATACAGTAGGTATGGGGTAGACTTAAGAGTCTGCATTTCTAACAAGCTCCCAGGTGATGCTGATGCTGCTGGTCCTCAGACCTCACTTTTGAGTAGCCAGAGTGTAAGAGTGAAAACAGTACTTAAAATCAGGGATCTGCATGTGATTCCTAGGTCTTCTAGTCACTGGTCACTTAACCCCTCTTCTCCTTCACTTGAAAGAGTCTAGATGAAATATGTAGTTTACAGAGTTATTGTGAGAACTGTGTAAAATTTCATGCAAGCATTTTGTAAATCATTAATCATTACCCAAGTGTTCGTTGTAATTATTATTAAGTTACTACTTTCCTTAGTTCTATCCGTCCTGCTTGCAGCATCTTTTCCAAGACTTTATCTTCTTAATGTTAACCAGGTGTTGGGTTGTTTTCATCCGTTACCTGAGTCACTTCAGCTATCGAAAGTAGCCACCTGCTGCCTTCTACCTGACATTCTAGATGTTCACAACGCACTTCAGGATAATTGGTTTTTGGTTTTCTTGCAGTGCTTGATGCAGCTCATCATCGACATTGGCCTGGAGTATTGAAGGTGGTATCAGGATGCCACATATCCTTATTTCAGATTCCGTTACCAGAAGATGGAATGCAGTTTGGAGGATCAATGAGCTTACATGGAAATCATATGACACTGGCTTGTTTTCATGGTCCAAATTTCCGTTCAAAATCCTGGGCACTGTTTCATTTAGAAGAACCAAATATTGCTTTTTGGACTGAAGCTCAGAAAATCTGGGAAGATGGTAAATTGACACATTTCCAGCTTTTACTTTTTCCTGTGTTCTGATATGATTATAAATGACAAAATAATTTTCCTTTCCAATATTTTTGCCTTTTTCTTATTATATTTCTGAAGTCCATCTCTATTCGTTATCATGTACCAGACATGTTAAGGAGTTCACTGCCAATGAGTCAGTATCTATAAAGTCTGGGACAAGTTAAAGGACTTATTTCTGAACTTGCCATCTTATTCCATTTCTTACTTAAAGAAATGGCAATTAGGCAATTGAAACTTCTGCTGCTGTGGCTGGCCACAGTCATAATAATAGTTATTGTAAATATTTCTTTAAAAACATGGAGAAGACACATAGTAGTAGTGTAAGGAAATTATTGCAAGTCAAGATTATATTATAAAACTTTTATGGGCAAGGCTGTGTTTTTACGTCTATTTACAGTGATAAACCCAGTTCCTTTTAGCTTTAATTTCCTACTCAGTGGTTTCTTAATGATGAAGGGAAAAATGGTTGATGCTCCTTATCTTACTGGGGACAAATCCAGTTATAACTAGAAGAAAGAAAAATTATTTGTGATCTTGTGTGTGTGAGGAAGACTGGCCCTGAGCTAACATCTGTTGCCAATCTTCCTCTTTTTGCTTGAGGAAGATTGTTGCTGAGCTAACATCTGTGCCAGTCTTGCTCTGTTTTATGTGGGATGCCTCCACAGCGTGACTTGAGAGCAGTGCTAGGTCTACACTCGGGATCCAAACCTGCGAACCCTGGGCCACCGAAGCAGAGCACGCTAACTTAACCACCATGCCACCGAGCCAGCCCCCAAATTATTTGTGATTTTTTTCCCCTCACTTATTTACTCCTCAGTTTTACAACTTTATCTGTGCGTGACTTAGCTAAATCTATTGCTCTAGGGCCACAACTATTTTCTTGCATCTAAAAATAGTTTGTTACATTAACAAACTTTTTTTCCTCTAGGCTCTAGTGATCATTCTACATACATTGTACAAACACTGGATTTTCATCTGGGCCATAATACCATGGTTACCAAACCATGTGGTGCTTTGGAAAGTCCTATGGCAACAATAACCAAAATAACAAGGCGTCGCCATGAAAATCCACCCCATGGAGTAGCAAGTGTGAAAGAATGGTTCAATTATGTTACAGCCACAAGGAATGAAGGTTAAAAGTTTGATTCTTTGAAGAGATTTATTTTGTTTTCTCTATTTTGGGCTCTGTTGACCGTGTTTAGAATTTAAGTGGAAGGAGAATTTTCATTTCTTTAATTAAATAAGTTTCATTTTATTCCTGCTGACATAAGTAACAATATTAGTACAGTCATGCATCACTTAACAATGGGACTGTGTTCTAAGAAATGCATCGTTAGGTGATTTTGTTGTGCGAATATCACAGAGTGTACTTACACAAACCTGGATGGTATGGCTTGTACACACCTAGGCTATATGGTACCAATCTTATGGGACCATGGTCCATTTCTGACAAACATCATTATGAAGCACATGACTGTACATGATTCACCACCCTGGTAGTGCCACATCTTATAGACTAAAATTATTCTAGAGGTAACTGAAAACATTCAAAATAAAAGTGTTTTAAATAAGTGAAATTAAGTTTTTTATAATTGGAAGAATATTTTTGTAGTAATATTAAACATGGGAGGTTTGGAAAAGTTAGTACCCGACTAACTAAAGCTGTTACACAACTAACTAAAGCTACTGCACAACATGGACTGCCACAAACTTAAGGTTCGGTTTAGCTGGAATAAAATGAAACTAAATAATAATATTGCTACCAAGTCATAAGTTTAAAGAGAGTGCTTTGGATAAGTTTTTTTATTTGACTAGATTCACCAGTCTTAATATGGTCATGACAATTCTTATTTTGTGGTTGTTTTTGTGTTCGAGTTTACAGTACTGCTTTTACCAATCATTTCACCTGTACTGAAAAGCTGACTAGATTGAGACATGTTAATATTTGAATGTTTTACTTAAAAATGACCTTCTTTCAAAATGGAAAAGATGATGAATTGGCCCCCATGGAAAACAGTTACTATGGTATAGCACCCAGGGATTAGAGACTGTTAAAAATGTTCTGAGAACAAAGGAGGATAAGAAAGTAAATTAGAATATGCATGTATTGGCTATTCTACCTTCCAAATAGAGATTTTGGGGGAGGGAGTTCTTTTTGGCTGGGATACTAGGGAGGGGCTATTACCATATTGGACTGTGACCTGTAGACCTAGAAAAATGATGATTTTTATCATAACGCATATGTTGGGGAAAATCAGGAGTCCTACCTGATTTCAAAGTCAGGATCATATTTAATTGCAAATTCTATAATAGTCAATTATAGTCAAGTATTCAATCTATGGACTTTGAGCTTAATGAAACTCTTAAATTCAGACATGAATTCAGTTGAGAATAATATTCATTTTAAAGTTTGAGAAACAAAAACCAAACTGTATTGGATTTATCCAAAATCAGGTCATAAAGCTTTTTGGTCTTAAGAATAGTGATGTATATCACTATATAGATAGATAGATAGATAAAGGTCACTATAACACTATATATATAAATATGTCACTATAACAGTACATATATAAATATATCACTATATTTTTATATATATAACTATATCCATATCTATATATAGATATATCACTATTCTCAAGACCAAAGCTTTACATGGCTCTATTTTTAAAAATGTGAGTCTTTTCCAACTTTTGAAATAATAAAACTGTGTATCGTAGTGTTCTGAAAGCTATAGGCTTATCAGTGCCTACTGGTTTAACCTGATTCTTACTGTCTCTATTACGCATGTAGAGCTAAACCTACTTCGTAATGTGGATGCTAATAACACTGAGAATAGCACTACTGTGAAGAATTCTAGTTTGTTGAGTGGATTCAGAGGAGGTTCTAGCTACAATCATGAAACAGAGACTATCTTTGCATTACCAAGGATGCAGCTTGACTTTAAATCCATTCATGTTCAAGAACCACAAGAACCTTCATTACAGGGTATGTGAAAAAACAATCTTTAGTTTCTAAAGTTACTACGAAAATTCTAAAGGAACTTCAAACTACCGCTATTTTCTCACAGGTCATTTTTGTAATGCTAATATAAGCTAATGAAGTTGATTTTCTGGGTCAAATTGGTTGATTCTCTTACCAGCTGTATGGACTCTGGCAAATAATCCATTTTTGTCTCTTTTTGCTCAGTAAAATGGGGGTTAATAACAGGACTTCATTCATAGGGCTTTTATGAGGAATAAATGGCATATACTCGGAAAGTGCTTAGTAAACTATCATCATTCTGCAAACCACAAACTACTCATTTCTCTATAGTTGCATTGAAGTGGATACATTTACATAGACTCATTATTAACAGGAAGAGAAAGGAACTTATTTCATAAAACCTTTTTAAAAGAACTTTGCCATTGCAGATGCAAACCTGAAGCCAAAGGTAGAATGTAGTGTGGTGACAGAGTTCACCGACCACATTTGTGTGACTATGGATGCTGAGCTCATCATGTTTCTTCATGATTTAGTGTCGGCTTATCTTAAAGAAAAAGAAAAAGGTGCGTAGCATTTTCTTGTTTGGGGTTTGTTTTTTGGTGTTTTTTTTTTTCCTTAAAAGCTTCAGGAAAGGTAGTAGAATGAGTCTCCTTCCTCCATTAGCTGCAAATATCAATACATACATAGATATAAATAATATATTAGTAAGACGATGTGATAGACTTTTGAATATCTGCTAGGTACATGGCACTCTTTTTCTAACCATACCTCACACTGAATGATGTTTTATATTTGACAGAATGTTTCCATAAATGTTATGTACATTATCAGGCGTTGTAGGAGATTTTCGCAAAGTAGGAAAAGAAAACCTTTTTGAGGAAATACTGATAATCAAAGTGAAATGACTAAAGAAACAACTACATACTAAAGTAGCACGAGTTATACAAGTAATTGGGAAAACAGTTAAATAAGATAAATCTGTTTGCAATGCAGACAGAGAGGGGAAGCCACTTGCCCAGGGCCACACAGCATGTCAGAGGCAGGCTGTTTTCTTTTTATAAATTATTTAGACCTCAGTGGTGGTAGTTTGTTTTTATGCACCAGCCAACAACATTGGTAAACTTAAATGTCTGCCTATTAAGAAATATATGGTGACCCTAATATCGATATGGAATTGGTTATATATATTATGGTGTGTGCATACAATGGAATGGAATACTCTGTAGCTATCTAAAAGAATGAAGTAGTTAGAAATGTAATGATATGGAATATTCTCCAAATATATGGTCTTTATTCATTCAGTAAATATTTATTGCACAACTATGTGAATATACAATTGTAAAACAACAGATGTGATTTTAAAGAATTTACTTGGAATAGATACGTAATTTGTTCAGGTCACACTAGAATATTGCTTCACTTTTTTCATGAAGAAAGAAATGTAAAATTTGCCTTACAGATATTTCAAAGTAGCCTCATGATAAATGTTTGAGTGAAGAAAACAAAGATTATCAAAAGACAATGTTGAAAGAGTGCAAAGTAGCATAGCATAGACTGGCAATCTAGAATGTGCTAAAAATTCAGTGAGAGTAAAGTCAATAATGATGGCTGGAAGAAATCTAGGAGACATTAGTTGAAACTTCAAGTAAAATAATTGAAAGGAAATATTATATATAAGTAGATCCAGTCTTCACATATAGCACCAACATGTATCAGTCACTAGTAATCCTCTTGTTTTTCTCTCTGCCTTAATATTTAAACTTAATGTGGAGAAAAACAGATTCTAGATAAACCTGTGAAGTTCAGAATTCTTTTCTAGTCTACTGAGATATGAAATCCTGCCAGATTTCTTTCTCTCAGGTATTATGTGAAGCCTTTGTCATTTTATGAAATATTGTGTTGGTCTTGGTCTGCCATGAACTGTGTATATTTCAAAAGAAAAAAAAGAAACCCTACCTATTTTTATATAAACTGTTGTAAAACATTATTTTCAATGGGAAGAGAGGGAATAGGGACTTGAGTTTCAGATTTACAATAACAGTGTTATTCTATGGAGATTTCAATTATAAATAAAAATATTTTAATACCTTAAGTATATTTTGTTATTAAAAACTAAAAGCAATTAGTTTTGGCCAAAATAAAAATAAACATACCTGAAAAATTCTTAAGAGCATGTAAGACTAGACCAGAATCAACACAGTTCTAGGACATCAAGATAAATTTTAAGACTGTACCCACCACCAATAATAAACAAAGGCAGAGCAACTGAGCAGGCAGTAACTGAAGACATCTGTATTCTTAGGTAGTGTGATGGTACAGCATCATTCCTAGGCTCATTCCCAATCAACGATTCATCCCTACTACTAATTCCCAATAAAGTTATAACTATAGCTACATAATGCATATCATATTACACAATCAATTATCTTATGCCCAATTTGTATCTTTAAAACTTGTGTCCTAAGAGAAATACTGTATTTATTTAGGAAAATCATATGAAGGCTACCTTTGTCTCAGATTCGATTTTATATATATTATTTATGATTGCCAATTTAAAAAGACTTTCTTTCATAAAACATTTACTTGAGTATTCACTATAAACAGTGAAAAAGGTTGCTTCACATAAAAAGCTCCTAAATTAATAGTACCACTGTTCAAATATATATAGCCATTGTACACTTCAAATGAGTGAATTTTATCTCAATAAAGCTGTCAAGGAAAATCATCTACCTACTGCCATTCTTTAGAAAACCTACACCTGTCAATTTCACTACCCTATGCCTGCTATCAAATAAATCTCAGCATTCTTTACCATTAGTTTTAGGCACACAAATACATGTAAAACATATGCTATTGCTCAAAAATAAATGATGACATGTTATTTCTAATTGTTGTAAGGAAATAACTTTGACACTCTCTTTCTCCAAGAAATACCAATAATTGGTACTTATTTTGGCTTATTCTAAAATATTACTTTTTAAGAAATGTAACTAAATGAAGCTTTGGCCAGTTCACAAATAAAATGATAAATGGAGCCAATTATTCTGTTCGTATAGTGATTTAAAATAAGTTTATAAGATGTATATTTGCAATATTAATCTATTATTTTCCTTATAGCCATTTTTCCTCCTCGGATTTTATCTACCCGACCAGGACAGAAAAGTCCAATTATTATACATGATGACAATTCCTCTGACAAAGATAGAGAAGACAGCATCACTTATACAACCGTTGACTGGAGAGATTTTATGTGCAATACATGGCATCTAGAACCCACCCTTAGGTAAGTGGTGGTTATATATATTTTACCTATATCCTATGGGTTATGAGAAAAAGGTTATAAATAATGTAGCAAGTTAAATATGGTTTGCCAAAAAATATTTGTAGAAGTTAGCCGCTTGTAACCTCTACAACTTCTGCTATTGTTGCTTCTCCTTTCTGCTTTTGTAAGTGCTTCTAGGTGAGGCAAAAGAAGCACAAAGACTGATTAGTGCTGATTAGCTGTCTACTGTGTGGCATTTTGTCAGTTAATCACTAAAATATGAGAATAACTCCACTTCGACAATTGCTCTTATGTTTTCACCGCCTCACCAGGGATTTTGTTTTCAGGTGTTTGAGGTAGCTACAGTAAACTGTTCTGTTACTTAGTTTGGGAAGATGCAGTAGAAGTCATGCATCATCATTAAGGAACTGTTACAATTTCTTACATATTTCATGACAATGTAATAAAACCTACAATGTCACAGTGTCCTTCGTCTGCATATTAAGCAATATAAATCTATCCCTGAAATGTCAAATTTAATGCTGTCAGATTTAGGTTCCTTTACCAAGTCATGTTCTATGACAATCATGATCCAAATTATATCAACTTGTTTTCAGATCAAAATTTCAGAAGTATTTTCAACTTCTAATATTATGATTGCTGCTAGAACTAGTGGTACTTGCCTTGTTTGCCTCTGTTTATGATTCACACTCACGACCTTCCTATTATTTTTCCCTTTCCTCTCATCTGCTTTGTTAATCAAATTATAACTGTCCAAATAATGGAATAACAGTATCAAATAAAGTCCACCACACTCCAGCACAACAATCTGCAGAACAATATAGATTTCATTTAGATAAGGTCATTATTCAGACATATTTATGGCACAAAATAATCTAAGCTAACAAAATCTCCATTATACAATGGATTCCTGTATAAACAGAAAGTAGTAACTTTGTGTTAGTAATCTATATTCAGTAAAATTTGTTGTAACCAACAAATCATTTTGGTATCAATATTTCTCATGAGTATATGCATATTAACAATGTCAGTACTCAGGAACAATATTAAAATATTGCAAAAGTCTTGATGCAGAAAACTAGAAAATCTGTTTTGCATATGTAAATCTAAATAAACATAATGAAACTGACTACCTTTTAGAGTGACTATATTTAAGTTGAATATAAAATGAGTTTAATTTAAAATGAGCATAAAAAGTTAAATTTGCCATAAATATATTACTTTTTTTAGCAAACTGTCAAGAGACTAGTGAAGTAATACGGTGTAGTGATGGAGAGCACAGCTGATAGCTCTGGCTCTAAGCCCAGCTTCATAGCATAGTAGCTCAGTGACCAAAGGACTGAACCTGTCTCTGCCTCAGTTGCCTCATATGAAAAATTTGGAAAATGGTATTACCTATCTTGTAGGGTTGTTACAATGGTATGAGTTAGAGTTTTAGCAGATCAATGCTTAATTACTCCCCTTTTCCCTACCCAATTTCAGGACCAATTGAAATAGTGGGAGAGAGGCAGCTGGAAATCAAAATGACAGTTTAATACTGATAAAGTTAATGACAGAGAATGTGGTTTGGATGTCTGGCAACAATTGCTTTCTACTACCAAGTCCAGGTTTGGGCTTACCTGCAGGGTCTCAGTGGTGCAGAACTTAAGGATGAGGAGCTGGAGTTGTACAATCAGCAGTCCTATATACTCACCTAGCCACAGGCAGCCAGGAGCACTCTTGACTAACCTAATCAGGGGCCTGTCCTTGAAAAACCTAAGGCATGAAGGAACAGACCAAAATGAGTGGCTCCTAAGAGAAGGTAGGGAGGAGGGTAGTGTACTGAACTACACTACTCAGTTCCTCCGTTGATTTCCAATCAGATAAATCATCAGTAAGGAGACGGAGAAAAACTCAGTGTTTCACTAATGGCAGTTCTGCTATATCGAAGGAAGTAACAGGAATAGGGAGAAAATAGTTCTCCCTTCAAACATGTTTAGCACATAGCATACACTCAGTAAATTTTAGCCTTTCCCTCACCACCCCTCCATTATGCCACATGCTCATTGCTTTCTTTTATCTTTTTCCAATTTGCTGAGGTGGTATAGACAAAACAGTAAGATATTTTAAGTGTACAAGGTCAGCATTTGATATATGTAGAGTCATCCCTCAGTACCCATGGGGGATTGATTTCAGGACCCCTGCGGATACCAAAATCCACAGATACTCAAGTCCCTTATATAAAATGGCAAAGTATTTGCATATAACTTACATACATCCTCTCACATACTTTAGATCATCTCTCGATTACTTATAATATCTACTACAATGTAAATGCTCTGCAAATAGTTGTTATACTGCATTAGTGGTTTAGGGAATGACAAAAAAAGAAAAGTTTGTACATGTTCAGTACAGACACAACCATCTTAGGCCTTTCAGTCCACGGTTGGTTGAATCCACAGGAGGCAGAACCCACGGATACAGAGGGCCAACTGTATATATTGTGAGAAGATTCCCCCCATCAAGTTAATTTTAGAATTAACCAGATGTCCTTTAAATATTTAAGATGGCCATGTAATGTAATAGTTCTAAAATAATCAGAATGAAATTCAGTAAACGCCATTGCTGTGTGTAGCTTCTCAAGGATATTTATAATCACACATTTCTGAATGCTATGGTAGTGAATCCAGGAATTGTAGGTTAGATTATTCCAGTGCACCTATTGATAATATTTTGTCTTGAGCATATTATGGAGGCTTAGTGATGTTTTTGAACCTACTTTCAGGACTGTGCAAGGGCACTGTACTCCTTAATAACTATTATTTATAATTATTTTAGATTAATTTCTTGGACTGGAAGAAAGATTGATCCAGTAGGTGTTGATTATATTCTTCAAAAATTGGGCTTTCATCATGCCAGGACTACTATTCCTAAATGGCTTCAAAGAGGAGTCATGGACCCACTGGACAAGGTCCTGTCAGTTCTTATCAAAAAGCTCGGGACTGCACTACAGGACGAAAAGGAAAAGAAAGGGAAAGACAAAGAAGAACACTAAAAAAGTAGCTTGATTTGTGAACAAATTATGATTGTGTCCGTTATGTTTTATTACACTGGAGTGTTTTTTTTTGCATAGTAAAATTATTTTAAATATAACTTAAAAAATAATTCTGATTTTGTGGCCATTATGTCAAAAGTTTGTAAGTTAACCAGTTTATCCTAGTTATACCATTCTGTATACAGTGAAGTATTGCATGATAATGTAAATTTTGTGAAAAACTAGATTAAAATATATAAATTTGCTAAGTAGGATTTATAATTGTATTATGTGCAATATGATTCCTGCATCTTTACAATATTTCCAGAATTAACTGTGAATTCCTTTGTTATTGGCCATAACTTTTAGAAAAAAATCTTGTTAATAATGTGATTTTTTTGGTTATTAATTGCTTTTTCCTTTTTATTTAAATGTAGACTTGTACAAATACCTATTTGTATATAGTTTGAGTAATTGTGATATGATTAAATACCACTAAAATATTATTTGTAACTATTGTAATAAAGTCACAATAATGGTCTCAGTCTGTAGTGTTCTTGAGTCTTTTCTTCCTTTGATAGCTTATTTTTATAATTAGTAGATGCTTATTATTATTGAATGTTATTATTGAATGTTTTCATAAAGGTAATTAATACTTATAAAAATAAAATCGTTATAAAAATTAGCTTCAGAAGATGCAATCAGAGAAAGGCACAGCAGAGGCTTCAGAAATATTAGGTATTTTATTTCTTATTCTTATATATAAGTATAATAAGATTCTAAAAGTATAGCAAAATCTAAAATAATATTCAAAGATAGCTATAATACTATTAATAACAACTGAATTTTGAAATCTAGCCAAGTCAGTACAATCAGTTTAAAGACAAGATAAACAGTAGAACTGAAGAACCTATAGCCAGAAAACACCTTAAGAAAGCCTCTGGTGCAGACCCTCGTGTTTAGGTAGATACGGCAGTATTACTATCTCTGACAGATTAAAGAAAACAAAACTCCAAAAGAGCTAACATACAGATCCAAGGGGTGTGTGTGTGTAGTAAGGGTTGGTAGGGGAATTAAGAATTGCTATCTCATGTCACACAGCAACTTAGTAACACAACTAAAATTAAAACCCTAGTGTCTAGAGTCATAATTTTGTATTCTTTCTGCTAGACCATCTTATCATCATCTTCTGATCTCTGTATCCCCCCCATTCACTCCTACAGTTGGGGGCTATAGGTACCTTATTTCTGTTGATCAGGCTTACCAGAGAAGTAAATTCTATGGCTACTTTGGATCTAGTGTCTAAATATTGCCAGAAAGTTACTTGATAAAGTAAATAAAAATGAAAGAAATTAGTTCCTTACTTGAGTCCTACCTCAAGTATTAATCCTCTGCTTCAAAGAAACAGTATGCCAGTAAGTTCTAAATGTTAAAAATTTCCCATGGTTTTAAATATTATTGATAGCTGAGATTACAAAAAAAGACCTAAGTAACCCTATTTCTGGCACTTACTATGATAATGCTATAAAAAGAAAAGGGCAATTTAAAGAAAATCTGTAACTATTCAAAATTCTGGGAAGCATTCCCCCAATCTAGCTGCCATTGTATTGTGACAAGGTCTGGCAATGGAAGGAGAATCGTGCAAGGCACTTCTCCAGGGAACATAATTCTTTAAGCAGAATCCTTTGTCCTCCTTTCTAAAGCCTGTTACTGATTAACGTCTTCCCTCTGTCTGGAAGCCTTGTAAAAACAGGCAGAACTAGCAATAAACATACCTCAAAGAACAAACAGCAGCCCCCAAGGATGAGGGGGTCTATATTCTGTTAATTATATACTCGCTGTCCTCCTAACTTCTTTGAAGACGCTGAAACTATGTAACCTCTTCCTAAACTCCCTCGGACTTGCTTGCAACTGCGTCGAGTCTCATGTCTAGCACTTACACTTTCGCCGACGCCGTCTCTCCCGCAGGAACCTGGACTCTGCCGAGGCTGGACCCCGGCACAAAATGTCTGTGACTCTTGAACAAAGTTATAAGAAAACCCTATTTGTGCATTGCTGGTGGGAATGTAAATTGGTACAACCTCCATGGAGGACAGTTAGGCAAGAGCTATTAAAATTACAAAGGCATATAATCTTAACAGTCTCACTACTGGATATACCTGCATATGTGTGAAATAATTATGTAGGAATATTTGTTGCAGTATTCTTTGTAAGAAATGGTTGGAAACAATTCAAAACAGTAGAAGGTAGGTTAAATAAAATATGACAGATCTATTTAGTGAAATAATATGCAACTGTAAAAAAAAAAAACAAGGATGATCTCTAATATTTATTCTTAAATGAAAAAAGCAAGATACAGCCAGTTGTCTAGATTACAAAGTTTCCAGGTGGTCTATCAAAATTATTTTATGAGTACAGTCAGCCCTCCCCATCCACAGGTTCCACATCTGAGGA
This sequence comes from Equus przewalskii, assembly GCF_037783145.1. Lineage (NCBI taxonomy): Eukaryota > Metazoa > Chordata > Mammalia > Perissodactyla > Equidae > Equus > Equus przewalskii. Next base: position 105,669,346 of record NC_091832.1, on the reverse strand, counting down.
TACAGAGGACCTACAAAGGGACTTCAGATTTTGGTATCCACAGGCTGTCCGAGAACTAATCCCCTTGGGATGCCAAGGGACCACTATATCACGTACCTTGTTCTATTCCACTAAATCAGAATATATCCAGATTTTCTGTAAAATTCAATAATGTATAACAAAATCTAAAGGATTTTGTCCTGTAAAGATGTAATCTAGGGCCCATTTTAGAGCCATCATTCAAAAACTATCTGTAGTGAAGAAGCATTTTTTTTAAATTACCAATCTGAAGCACCAAATCTAAATCTGAAGTAGCAATCTAAACTATCAAAGCAATACTTGTACAATACAGTAAGAATCAATTATTCAAAATGAAAAGACAGTACTCAAGGACATACAAAATACAAGCTCAAGTGTTTAATTATTAGACTCAATCTTATTAGATTGAAGTGTTGCCTTCTATCAATTGCTATAAGAATTTCTAAATACGTCCTCTCAATTTTTGTACTTCTCACAGAATAGTAACAATTCATGGAGTGGCCTCAGTCCATGGACCACACTAAACAAAAATGCTTTAGAGTCTTCTCCATCCTCACTGTGGTATGGTGTCTTCTAAAGTTCAATGGAATAAAACTGATTACCTGTGTGGACTGATCTTTTTCTATGACAATTGATAGTGCCATACCCAGAATGCTTGTGCCCTCTACACAGTGACAGCTAAATACCCATCTCCCTGTGTCACTAGCACATATTCTAAAGTCAGTTAAGGAGAATCTCTAGTTTTTTTTCATCTGGGACCTCAAGCATAGAGTAGCCTTAGCCAAAAGTATTATCTTGACAGATGGCTGGATTCTAATCCTCAACTGAGCAATACTCAATATGTTCTGGTTTTGTGAATTTTGTCTGCTTTACCTGTGTAGATCAGAGAGCCAAGCAACTCAAGGCCAGGAAAGGCTCTGAACTCAAGTTCAAATAGCTGGTTCAGACAATGATAAGTGACAAACCATTAGGGAAGCTCTCAGAACTATCAGATGTTGAGAGGCATTTTTGGAGTAAGGTGCTCTTAAAAAGTACCAAAAAATGCTGTCAAGAGTGATGGCAGGTAGACCTTGGTTGTTAGGTGTATACCCAGTGGTCTAGATATGGGGAGTGGTATTGGGAGATAACAACAAAACTTGGGCTCTCAGAATGAATACAGGTTGACTGGTCAGGTCATCAAGTCACCTGCCAAGTGAAATGGTACAGGATAGACAAAAAAGTTGCTAAATTAATTCTCTTTAATAAGTTCCTTTCCCCTGGCTTCATGTTTCCATGATGAGGAACTTCCCATCAGAATAATAACCCAGGTTCTCGCCCAATCTGTTGTTCACTCCTCCCCAAAAGTGACTTAATCTGATGACCTGGAGACAAGAAAATGAGCTCAGCCTCTTCCTCTTTTCACCTTTTGAAGCCATCCTGCCTGCAAGGAGGATGCATTTCTGATTTCCTCCCTTGTGCATGCTGTAAGGGGCAAGCTGGATTTGTCCAAGCTGCATTGAGAGAATGAGTAAGTTTGTGTATTTAGAGAGCATCAGCAATCCCATTTGGCCACACATCTGAGCCACATTTTCCAGTTTAGATTCTTTAAGCAATAAAGCTGACCTTTTTTTTCTTTTAACCTGTGTATCTATGATATCTGTGTCTCTAAATGAACTGAAACTTTCGAGAGGAGGAAGCAGATATTTATTGACTTTAAGCATCGAACATGAATAATAATAGTTTTCTGTTTACTTTTCTTTACTATTATGGTTTCCTGTTAACAGGTTGATTCATTATTTAACACAATGAAAATTTACCTACTCTACAGTGAAAGAAAGTTGATGCCGATGGGTTTCACTAGTTTTATCATTACCCGATGCAGCTGGACTTACAATAGTGGAATAGCCTACTGAAAATTCAGTGATTCCTCAGTCTGGAAAAGATACATAGCTGAGGTGCTGCCCTAAAGGACACAGTAGATGTTCTAAAGTAGTGATCAACACCTCATACTACATTTCCCATAAACAAAATACATGGATCTAATAACTGAGGGTTGAAAGAGAAAATGTCACCTCTCACTTTTATGCCTAACAATCTGATTTAAAAATGTAAACTTTTGTCTAATTCTGCTGATAAGGGCTCTCAGTATCCAAGGGTGGAATGTTTCCACTAGGAACATGACAATGATCTCATTAAATTAGAATCTGAGGCTGCCACCTAGTTATTTGGGTTTCCAGATGCCAAGAGGTTGAACTAGTAAAAAGATATTGGCTACAGTGACTGACTTTCTAATCATTGAGGGAAATGGGGTTGCTGCTATACAATGGAGACAAGCAGGCATGTAGACAGCTACAAGGTGAACTCTGAAGAAGTCTCTTAGTGCCCCTAAATCAGTGACAAAGTAAAAAAACCATATGCACGTCCATTAGTTTTCAGATCTCTCAGAAACAAAGATTAGATTATGTTGGAAGATATTCTCGATGAGTCTCCCACATTTCTGCACATCTTGCAAGCAAGACACTAACTGCCCTTTATTCAGAACTATATTTTCAAGGATATTTGTATAGCGAACAACTTCGGAAAATACAGAGTATCTGCCCCCAGAGCAAAGGGTAGATTTGCCTACAGCCTTGGAAAATATAATGTCTCCCTCTGCATTATAAAAAGATTAGAGTTCCCTAAGCTCAGAGTTCTTCTCCTGTAATACAACGCCACTGTGTGTGTAGCATTGGTCTGGACCCATACATGCTGCCTCTATGGGATTTGAGGACATGTAGAACCATACAGACATGCTCATGCCCACAGTGTGAATAATAAAGTCCTTAGTCTCTGACCCAGGAGTCTCATGTTCTTCTGCCAGCACTCATGAAACTGGTTAGGCTAACTTTAAAGCTTTCAAGTATAGCAAAATCTCAAACCCTTCACAATTCTTGACCTTATTCCAGTGAATGAGGCGGCCAAATCATCCGAGACACTGACTGAAGGCAACTGACACAGAATGGGTGGTGCAAAAGGTAAATGACAAATTCTAATAACAACCTTAGACCAGTTGCAGAAATGAGGATTCTACCACCTATTTAACGTCTGTCATGGAAGTTGTGTGTTAAATTCTGTGACAAACATTTAAAAGTTATCTTTAAAACTTTACCACTTATTCATACATGAAATAAAATAACAATACCAAGCATTTTCTGGGTAACAGGTACTGTGAGAAGCTGTTTATATCTATCAATTAATAGATTCTTCCCAACGACTCTATGAAGTGGATAATATTCCTATTTTGTAGATGAAGAAACTGAGACTCAGAGGCCGAGGTAACTTGACCAAGGTTAACTTTTTTTCAGGTGTTTAGCAGTAGACTTCTCAGTGAGGTATTCTTTAAGTATCCTATCTGAAATTTTAACCCCCTTCTCTAGAAATATTATATATCTCCCTTCTCTGCTTTATCATTTCTTTTTAGCGCTTATCACTAACATACTGTATAATTTTACTTACTAATGTTTATCATTGTATCTCATACTAGAATGTAATCTCCTTGAAAGTTGGGTTTTCTGATTTGTTCATTGTTGTATCCCCAGTGCCTAGAAGAGTGGCACATGGTAAGACACTCAATATATTTGTTGGGAGAAACTAGTGAATGGATGAATAAATGAATGAATGGCAAAGCCTGAATAAAAACACTGTGCTAACTCCAAAATCCCAAGTACTGAACCATTATCTAACACTGCCTCTCACAAACACTTTTATCTTCACCCACTTCTTTCTTAGACCTAAATAATGTATTTTTTGTTTTTAAAAGAGTCTTCTGAAATAAATAGGGAAAATGGTTTACTGGTGGGTTAAAGGGGCAAGAGTGGGAAGCAGGAAGACCTGTTAGTAGGCTACTGCAGAGTCCCAGCAAGAGGTAACAGTTGCTTGGACTAGGGTGGTAGCAGCGGAAGTGGTAAGAAATGAACTCATTCAAGGCATGTTGTGGAGACAAAGCCAATAGAACTAGCTTTGGGGAAAGAAAGGAGTAAATGATAATTCCTGGGCATGGCCAAGGAAATTATATTAGTCAGATGAGAAATTAGAACATTCATTCTTCAGGCCAAAGAAGCCCCACACCAAGGCACATGGCTTGGTTAGCAGCAAAGTGAAGGGGACGTCAGCCCCACTTGCCCTTTTGGCTTCATGTCCTTGCTGACAAGCTTACACAATGGCCTTGCTCTTGGGTTTCTGGCTTGAGTAACTGGGTTAATGACTGGTGTCATGGATGACATGGGGAATTCACTATCATGCCCAATTTTCCATGGTTTTCCTTGCCAAATAATTAGGAAAAGTCATGTCAAGTATGAAGGATCAGAGTTGTCAAAACGTCCTTTAAGTCATACAGCATAGTTTGGGCTATTTGATGTTTAGTTAAATTTACATCAATATGTCAGATATGCAGAAGAAAGTATTTAAAACTTGGTGTATTTTCATGTATTTACTAGGCAATCAACCATTTGTTAATAGTGATATTTATATGATATCAAATCTAAGGCAGTTTACTAAAATCAATACATAAACAACACTCATATAGTTTTGAAATATGAGATCATTTAAATTACACTAAAATGCCTTAAACAGTAAATTACTAAATTTTTTTACTGTATAACTTTTTGGGAATTGTTATGCAAATTATGTGGATGCTCTATCCCAGAGCCTAAATCAGAAAAATCTCAACTAAAATTTATCAGGCTATGACTATTAAAATTTTAAAAATATTTAAAAAAATATGGCCCAAAACATCATATTGTATCTCTGCATTCTTTACATGCTAAACTTAATATGCTAATTGTAGCTGAAACAAAATAGAAAAGGCCAATAGATATTTGGTAAACTGGGGGGAAAGAATGTATAAATGTTTTGGCCCAATCAAAAGGCTGGCTATTTTCCAACCATAGTATTTATTCTTCACTATACTGTAAAATCCAAGATTTGGGCTATATTTTAACAACTCTTCTATTTCCCAGATTCCAGCCTAGTGACTGACAATATGTAGGAATTCAATTAATATTTAATACTGTGGAATGAATGAATGTTGATTATGTTCATGCTTTTTTCCCTCAACTTATTTTTATGGGAAGAGAAAGATACACAAAACAAACCAAGATTTTACAGAGAGCTGTATGGGCTAGACAGACAATAAAGAAAGAAACCTGAACATAAAGTCCGATGGTAATAAGGGATATGGAGCAAAAAGTAAACCAGAGACAAGATATAAAGAATGATACATAAGGTGGTGTACTTGTGTATGTGTGTTTATATGTGTGCCAGATAGGGAAGGCCTCTCCTGGTAAGTCACATTTGAGCAGAGAAGAGATCTGAAGGAGTGAAAGAATAAATTAAGCACAACATTTTGCCTATCCTCCCAAGCAGAAGGTCAATAGGTCTGAGGTAGGAGCCAGCCTGACATGTTTGACTAACAACAAAAAACGCCACCCTGCCGACCCTGTGGCTAAGTGGTTAAGTTCACTCACTCCGCTTTGGCGGCCTGGGGTTTCAATGGTTTGGATTCTGGGCATAGACATGGTACCGCTCGTCAGGTCATGTTGAGGCAGTGTCCTACATGCGACAACTAGAAGGACCCACAACTGAAATATACAACTATGTACTGGGGGAATTTGGGGAGAAAAAGCAGAAAAAAAAAAAGAAGATGATTGGCAACAGTTGTTAGCTCAGGTGCCAATCTTTAAAAAAAAAAAAAAAAGAGGAATAAAGTAAAAAAAAAAAAAAAAAAAGCCACTCTGGCTGGAACAGGTAAACAAGGGGGTGAGGGCAGTGGTAGAAGATGAAATCAAGGAGGACAGGAGCAGATCATGTAGGGACCCATGGGCCATTGTGAAGATACCGGTTTATATTCCCACAGGAGATGGGAAGCCACAGGAGGGGTTTCACCCATCCATGGAGGTCGGTGAAAAGAATCCCCTTGGCTAGTGTAAGGAAAAGAGAGTATGAGGGAAGGATGGGAGCAAACAATGAAACAGGAAACCAGTTAGGAGGCTACTGCAGTAATACATGCAAGAGATGGTTATTTACACTAGAGCAGTAACATTCAAGGCAATATGAAGTCAGACTGTAAATATAGAGTATTTTGAAGGTTTTCCTCTAAAGGATTTTCTCTCCACCCTCAAAGATTTATTCTTGTCACCATACCAAAAAAACTCATTTCCGACATGTGTACTTATCATAAATTTTTCTTTCTGCCATATTCTTTATGTGACTTTTGTTATTAGCATCATCCAACATTATAAGTTACTTGATTACAGCCACCATATCTATTTGTATATATCTATTTAGTGCCTAGCAAAGCAGCATAGGTAACTACCTTTACTTAAAATGTTTGGTGATATTGAAGATACTTTATCTTCTAGGAGTTTCTTTGCACCATAAGGGCTATTTCCTTCTTCACATTTGCTTTGATGAAAGGGTTTTGGCTTTGGTGGTAGAAGTGAATTTGAATATCTGCCCTAGCATTTGCTGAACAAGCGTCTTGCAAGACTTCACCAATAAAAGGATTAAAATGTACTTCACAAAGCAGATGTGTTGTTTCCATGGAACTGTACCTAAAAAACAGTAGTTCCCTTTCCTCATCTTAACTTGCAGCAGGGCCAGAATTAGGGTGAGGAGGTTGGGATGTTTTATCACTCTTTTTAAATGTATCCAAGGAACATATTCTCAGGATTTAAGGCTCACCATCATTCATTTAAAAATATCTATTCAGAGAACTTAAAGTTTCAGCTTGGAGAGGTAGAGAGGTGGAAAAAGCGTTATGTTCACCCTTAGAACCCTTAGAGTAAAAATGTTTGACACACTGCAAATTAACAATGTTTCTCGAATCCATCAGAAAACTGAGGTCATATTGCAAACAACTAACCCCAAATCTGGAGACACAGACATAAGGACAAACAGGATCTGAGCTTTTGCTCAGTTGGGCCAAATGCTCACAAATGGCCATACAAGGCACTAAGATTCAGCTGGCAACTTTTAACTAATTGTGACAAGCTGAGCACAGGCTAGCATAAGACTGTGATGCTCTTGGGGGTCAGATATAGGGGATTTTGTGGCTTCCTGCAGGCTTTCTCTCCAGGAATCCCACAAGGTGCTCACAGGGTAGATCAAGGTGAATCTGAAAAAGCTTCCCCCATTGTGCTGGCTGGAGACAGAGGCGAATAGCCACCACTGAAACTCTGCCCAGACCCATGTCTTCTACATCTTCTAAGGAATAAGTCTCATTCTGCAAAAGGAAGGACAAAATAACTACTGCCTCAGACAATTGATGGAAAGCCACCACAGCTGGAGAAGAGTAAAAAAAAAAAAAAAAGTTCTGCCCCTAGGAGAACTAGCCCCAACATTACATCTGGAAAAGGGGCAGAAACACCTGTGAACGAATATGATATAGTTGGGAACGAGTCTTTATGCAGACATGTAGAATGCTGAAAGGGAATAAATGAGGATAACAAACATTTTTATTTCTTCTTTTTAATTGTTGTAAAAGACAATTAACTGGATAAAGAAAAATTCTAACAATGTATTGTGTTTATAGTACATGAAGGAGAAATTGGGAATGTACTGTTATATGATTAATATACACACATTAAGTGGTTATAATGTTATTTGAAAGTAGACTCATTATTTCAAAATATTACTTTAAATTCCAGCACAATCACTAAAAAGTTTCTAAAAAGATGTCTAAATATTAAGTCGATAGAGGAGATAAAATGGAATCATAAAAAAATGTACAATTACACCCAAAGAAGTCAGGAATAAAAGGAACGAATAGAAAACAGGTAGCCTTAAGATGGAGGGTTTTAATCTAACCACATTAATAATCACTTTAAACGTGAATTGCCTAACATACCAGTGGCAAAAAAGAGATTACTGGATTGGATAAAAAAGCAAGACACAACCATATGCTATCTACAATAAATTTACTTCATGTAAAAAGACATAGATAGGTTGAAAATAAAAGGATGGAGAAAGGCATACCATCAAAACTCTAACTAAAATAAAGCTGGAGTAGCTATATTAATTTCAGGCAAAGTAGACTTCACAATAAGGAATATTATCAGGACAAAGACAGACATGACATAAAGTGGTCAATTCTCCAAGATGATGTAATAATCCTAAATGTGTACACACTAATGACAGAACTTTAAAATAGATGAGGCAAAAACTGACAGATATGAAAAGACAGACATATCCACAATTATAGCTGGGGATATCAACATGTCTCTCTGACTAAGTGACAGAACAAGTAGGCAAAAAATCATTACGAATATAGATGACCTGAACAACACTAAAACCCAACTTGACCTAGTTGATATTTATAGAACACTGCACCCAACAATAGCAGAATACCGATTCTTCCCCAGTTCAAATGGAACATTCACCCCGGGCTGAGTACTCTGCCCTAAGACAAATCGCAACAAATCTAAAAGAAGAGAAACCATACAAGAGGAGAAAGGAACAAAGGAATTACCGAACAGCCAGAAAACAATTAACAAAATGGCAGTAAGTTCATATCTATCAATAATTACTTTAAATGTAAATGAACTAAATTCTCCAAAGACATAGAGTGGCTGAATGGATTAAAAAACAAGACCCAGATGTAAGGACACACACACTGAAAGGGAAGGGATGGAAAAAGATAGTCCATACAAAAGGAACCAAGAAGAAAGCTGGGGTTTCTACACCAAACAAAACAGACTTGAAGACAAAGGCTGTAAGAGACAAAGAAAGTCATTATATAATGATAAATGGGCCAATCCAACAAGAGGATATAACATTTGTAAATATTTATACACCCACCATAGAAGCACCTAAACATATAAAGCAAATATTAACAGACATAAAGGGGAAAATGGACAGGTACGCAATTATAGTAGGGAATTTAATACCCTACTTTCATCAAGAGATAGATTGTCCAGACAGAAAATCAATGAGGAAACACTGGCCTTAATGAAACATTAGACCAGATGAACTTAATAGACATTTACAAGATGTTCCATCCAAAAGCAACAGAATACATATGCTTCTCAAGCACACACGAACGTTCTCCAGGATAGATTGTATGTTAGGCCACAAAATAAGCCTTTATAAATTTTAAAAGACTGGCATCATATCAAGCGTCTTTGCAGACCACAATGGTATAAAACTAGAAATCAATTACAAGAAGAAAACTAGAAAATTCACAAATATGTGGAGATAAACAATATGCTACTAAACAACCAATGGGTCAAAGAAAAAATGAGAAGAAACAAAAAAATATCAAGACAAATGAAAATGGAAATACAATATACCAAAATTTACAGGATGCAGCAAAAGCAGTTCTAAGAAACAAGTTCATCGTGATAAATACCTACAATAAGAAACAAGAAAGATTGCAAATAAACCACCTAATTTTACACCTCAAGGAACTAGAAAAAGAAGAACAAACTAAACCCAAGGTGAGTAGAAGGAAGGAAATAAAAAAGATGAGTCGAAATAAGTGAAATAGAGACTAAAAAGACAAAAGTAAAGATGAATGAAACTAAGAGCTGGTTTTTTGAAAAGATAAACAAAATAGACAAACCTTTAGCTAGACTCACCAAGAAAAAAAGAGAGGACTCATATAAATAAAATCAGAAATGAAAGAGATGTTACAACTGATACCACAGAAATAAAAAGGATCACAAGAGACTTCTATGAACAATTATACACCAACAAATTGGACAACCCAGAAAAAATGGATAAATTCTTAGAAACATACAACCTACCAAGACTGAATCACAAAGAAACAAAAAATCTGAATAGACCAATTACTAGAAAGGAGATTATCAGTAATCAAAAACCTCACGGTAAACAAAAGTCCAGGACCAGACGGCTTCACTGGCAACTCTATCAAACATTTAAAGAGGAATTAAAGCCAATTCCTCTCAAATTCTTCCAAAAAACAGAAAAGGAGGAAATACTTCCAAACTCACTTATGAGGCCAGCATTACCCTGACACCAAAATCAGACAAATATGTCACAAGATAAGAAAATAACAGGCCCATAGCCCCGATGAACATAGATGCAAAAATCCTCAACAAAATATTAGTAAACTGAATTCACAATACATTAAAAGGATCATCCATGATGATCAAGTGTGATTTATTCCAAGGATGCAAGGATGGTTCAACATCTGCAAATCAATCAGTGTGATACACCACATTAACAAAACGAAGGATAAACATCATATGGTCATCTCAATAGATGCAGAAAAAGCATTTGACAAAACTCAACATCCATTTAAGATACAAACTCTCAACAAATTAGATACAGACATCAGGTACCCCAACATAATAAAGGCCATAGATGACAAGCTCACAACTAACATCATACTGAGTGGTAAAAAGCTGAAAGCCTTCTCTCTAAGATCAAGAACAAGACAAGGATGCCCATTCTCGCCGGTTTTCTTTAACAAAGAATTGGAAATCTTAGCCAGAGCAACTGGGGGATAAAAAGAAATAAAGTCATGGACTGCATAATGATGTTTCAGTCAATGATGGACTGCACATATGATGGTGGTTCCATGAGATTATAATGGAGCTGAAAATTTCCTATTGCCTAATGACAGGTGTAGCCAACATGACATAGTGCAATACATAACTCAGGTTTTTGTGGTGATGCTGGTGTAAACAAACTTACTGCGCTGCCAGTCATACAAAACTATAGCACATGCAATTATGTACAGTAAATAATACTTGATAATGATAGTGACTATGCTACTGGTTTATGTGTTTACTGTACTATACTTCTTACTGGTGTTTTAGTGTACTCTTTCTACTTATAAAAAAAAAGTTTACGGTAAAACATTATGCTGTGTTATGCTGGCAGCAGCCTCATACATCCTGTGTTTACTGCATCTCTTGATTGCGTCATTTTCTCTTGTGCTTGATTTAATCTCATGTTGTTTTGTTCATCATGGTCCCTAGGCATACAAAATACACTGCTAATGCTGCCAGTAAGAGGCCACATCAAGTGATTGAGCAGGAAACAAAATTAAAAGTGATTAAGGCCTATGAAGGTGGAAAAATCAGTGAAGGTTATTGCTCATCAATCAGGCATGTCCCATGCCATCACAGCTACGATCTTGAAGAACAAGAACAAAGCGACGGAAGCTGTTAAAGGATCTGCTTCATTGAAGGCAACGAGACCAATAAAAATTCGAGACGGGCCTATATCAGACAAGGAGAAACTTCTAATGACCTGGATGGAAGACCAGACACAGAAGCGTATCCCTCTCAGCGTCATGACAATCACAGCCAAAGTAAAAGTTTGTTTGTGATGCTGAAAGAAAAGGCTGGATCCAACTACAGTGCTAACTCTGGGTGGGTTAAATAATTTAAAAGTTATTATCCATTACATTATGTGAAAGTGAGTGGTGAGTCTGAGTACTGACGTGAAGGCAGCTGAACAATTTTTGGATACTCTAGATAAGCTGAGGAAAATTACTTGCCAGAGCAAATACTCAATGTGGAACCTCCCTATTCTGGAAATGAATTCCTGAAAAGACTTTGCCAGGTTTCAAGGCTTTTAAGGACAGGATAACAGTTTCGTTTGAGGGCAATGTTGCAGGCTACAAATTGAAACCCCTTGTGATCAGACACAGTGAGAGCCCCAGGGCCTTCAAGCATATTGACAAGTACACATTGCCAGTATACTAAAAGAGCAATAAGAAGTCATGGATGACCCAGCTCCTTTTCCAAGATGCCCTGCTGAACTGCTATGCCAGCAAAATGGAGAAGTACTGTTTGGAGAATAACATACCTTTCAAGATTTTGCTTACTGTTGATAACGCTCCCTGACATCCTCCTTTTCTTGGTGATCTTCATCCCAAAGTCAAATCAGTGTTTCTCCCTCCTTGAACTTGAACTTGAACCAATCGATCAAGAAGTTATAGCAGCTTATGAGACCTACTACCTGAAAAACCACTTTGCTCAGGCTATTGCTGCAACTGAGGAAGTCACTGATGCAATTTTGGAAGAATTACACCTATGACTGCATCAAGAACCCTTCTTAGGCTTGGGGTGATGCCACCAAGGAGTGTATGAATGGCATCTGGAAGAAGAAACTCAAGAGGTTTGTCCATGACTTCAAAGGATTTGCCACGGATGAGGAGGTTGCAAAAATCTACAAGGCTGTGGTTGAGACGGCAAATAATTTTAACCTGGATGTGGATGAGGATGACATTGAGGAGCTCCTAGATGTGGTTCCTGAGAAACTGACTAATGAAGAGTTGCTGAACTGGAACAGAAACGCATAGCTGAAGAAGAGGCAAGAGAAAAGGAAACTGCAGGGGAAGAAAAAGTACAACCCCCAAGAAAATTCACAGTGAAGGGTTTAGTAGAAGCTTTGCAAACCTCAACAAGCTCTTCAAAAAGTTCAAAAACATGGACCCCAAGACGAAAGGTTTTCATTAATAGAGAACCTTAATTAATGTTCATAGTGCATTATCTGTTTACAAGCAAATTCAAGATGAAGAAAACAAACCATGCAAATCACCATGGACATATTTCTGAAAAGAGTGACACCTTCTCAAGAAAAGCATCAGGTAGGTCCTTCAGGCAGTATTCAGAAGAAGGCATTGCTATCATAGGAGAGGACAACTCCAAGCATGCTATAAGCCCCTTTAACCTTCCCGTAAGACAAGATTTGGAGGTGGAAGACAGTAATACAGATGATCCTGACCCAGCATAGGCCTCGGCTAATGTGTGTGTTTGTGTCTTGGTTTTTAATGAGCAAGTTTAAAAAGCAAAGAAGAACAAAAAATTTTAAAAATAGAAAAAAGCTTATAGAATTAAGGATCTAAAGAAAGAAAATATTTTTGTACAGCTGTACAATGTGTTTGTGTTTTATGCTGTTACTACAAAAGAGTCAAAAAGTTAAAAAGCTTATAAAATAAAAAAGTTACAATAAGCTAAAGTTAACTTATTATTGAAAAAAGAAATTTTTTTTTTTATAAATTTAGTGTAGCCTAAGAGTACAGTGTTGATAAAGTCTCCAGTAGTGTACAAAATGTCCGAGGACTTCACATTTACTCACCACTCTCTCACTGACTCACCCAGAACAACTTCCAGTCCTGCAAGCTCCGTTCATGGTAACTGCCCTATACAGATGTAACACTTTTTATCTTTTATGCTGTATTTCTACTGTACCCTTTCTATGTTTTAGATATGTTTAGTACACAAATACTTACAAGTACACAAAACACAAATAGTGTTACAATTGCCTATAGTATTCAGTACATAACATGCTGTACAGATTGATAGCCTAGCAGCAAGAGGCCCAACCATACAGGCTAGTTATGTAGTAGGCTATACCATCTAGGTTTGTGTAAGTACACTCTATGATGTTTATACAATGACAAAATTGCCTAACGATGTGTTTCTCAGAACACATCCCTGTCATTAAGCGACACATGACTGTAAAAGGCACCCAAATTGGAATGGAAGAAGTAAAACTGTTTCTATTTGTAGATGACACAGATATTGAAAATCCCAAAGACTCCACCAAAAAACTGTTAGAACTAACGAATTCAGTAAAGCTGCAGGATACAAAATCAATATACAAAAAAATATATATGGTTGCAATTTCTATACACTAATAAAGAATTATCAGAAAGAGAAATTAAGAAAACAATTCCATTTACAATTGTATTAAAAAGGATAAAATACCTAGGAATAAATTTAACCAAGGAGGTAAAAGACCTCTACACTGAAAACTATAAGACACTGATGAAACAAACTGACGATGACACAAATAAATGCAAATATATTTCATGCTCGTGAACTGCAAAAATTAATATTATTAAAATTCCCACACTACCCAAAACAATTTACAGATTCAATGCAATCCCTATCAAAACACCAACGGCATTTTTCAAAGAAACAGAGCAAACCTAAAATTTGTATGGAACTACGAAAGACCCCAAAAAGCCAAAGCAATGTTGAGAAAGAAGAATAAAGCTAGAGGCATCAAGCTTCCTGATTTCAAACTATACTACACAGCTATAGTAATTAAAACAGTATGATACTGGCATACAAACAGATGCATAGATCAATGGAACTGAACAGAGAGCCCAGAAACAAACCCATGGACTTATGGTCAATTAATTCATGACAAAGGAGTCAAGAATATACAATGAGGAAAAGATAGTCTCTTCCATAAACGGTGTTGGGAAAACTGGACAGCCACATGTGAAAGAATGAAACTCGATCTCTATGTTACACAACACAGAAAAATCAACTCAAAATGGATTAAAAAATTCAATATAAGACCTGAAACCATAAAACTCCTAGGAGGAAACATAGGTGGTAAGTTCCTTGACATATGTCTTACAATGATTTTTGGATTTGACACCAAAAGCAAAGGTAACAAAAGCAAAAACAAACCAGTGAGACTACATCAAACTGAAAAGCTTCTTCACAGTAAAGGAAGCTATCAAAAAAACGAAAAGGCAACCAATGGAGTGGAGAAAATATTTGCAAATTATATATCTGATAAGGGGTTACTATCCAAAATATATAAAGAACTCAGATATCTGAACAGCAAAAAAAACCAAACAACCTGATTAAAAAATAGGCAAAGGATATGGATAGATATTTTTCCAAAGAAGACATACAGACAGCCAACAGATACATGAAAAGGTGCTAAACATCACTAATGACCAGGGAAATGCAAATCAAAACCACAATGAGATATCATCTCACATCTGTTAGAATGACTATTACCAAAAAGATAAGAAATAACATTTGGTGAGGACGTGGAGAAAACAGAACTCTTGTGCTGTTGGTGGGAATGTAAATTGGTGCAGCCACTATAGAACACCGTATGGAGGTTCCTCAAAAAACTAAAAATAGAACTACCATACGATCCAGCAATTCCAGTTCTGGGTATTTATCCTAAGGAAATGATAACACTAATTTGAAAAGACACCTGAAGCCCCAAGTTCTTTGAAGCATATTTACAGTAGCCAAGACATTGAACAACCTAAATATCCAATGAATTAATAAAGATGATGTATACACACACACACCCCCATATCCACCCCCACCCCCACAATGGAATATCATTCAGCCCTAAAAAAGAAGGAAATCTCGCCATTTGCAACAATATGGATGGACCGTGAGGACATTACTTTAAGTGACGTTAAGTCAGACAGAGAAATACAAATACCATATGATCTCACTTATAGGTGGAATAAAAAAAACCCTGAACTCATAGATACAGATAAAAGATTGATGGTTGCCAGGAGCAAGGGGTAAAGGGGGTCAAAAGGTACAAACTTCCAGTTATAAAATAAATTAAGTCCTGGGGATGTAATGTACAGCTGACTGTAGTTAATAATATTGTATTGTGTATTTGAAAGTCGTTAAGATTGTAGATCTTAAAAGTTCTTATCACAAGAAGGAAAATTTGTAACTGTGTGGTGATGGATGTTAATTACACTTATTGTGGTGATCAAATCAAATCATTGTGTTGTACACCTAATACTAACATAATGTTATATGTCAATTACATCTTAATTTAAAAAAAATTAGCAGAGAAAACATATTAAAACAAAACAAAACACCACAGTAATAACTGCTTCAGGAAAGATCCAAAGATGAATGAAAATTAGTGGGTGAAACTCCAGAGTGAAACAGGATATTTGCAAAGCCTCCAATTATCTCCCTCAAAATGTTTATTAATATGGTGGTTTTAACATATGTCCACAAATTCTGTGATACTCCACTCTTCAGAAGGTACACCTTGGTTTCCTTCTCCTTCTGTGTATGCTGGACTTCCTTCTAAAAGACAGTAAAGATAAAGGAAAACAGTAACTTTATAGTGGAGAAACCTGACAGACACAACTTTAACCAAGTCATCAAGGTTAACACCACCAGCAATAGTTGTTATCATGTACTCCCTGATATGCCATGAGAAGTGCATTTCACCGCTGTATGTCTTCCCAAATATCCTTAACTCCTATATAACCATGAGAAAACATCAGGCAAACCCAAATTGAGGGCCATTCTATGAAATATCCAATCAGTACTCTTCAAAGGTATCAACTATTCACAATAGCCAAGACTTGGACGCAACCTAGGTGCCCATTGAGGAATGAACAGATAAAGAAGATGTGGTATATATACACTAGAATACTACTCAGCCATAACAAATGATGAAATTTGGCCATTTGTGACAACATGGATAGACCTTGAGGGTATTATGCGAAGTGAAATAAGTCAGAGGGAGAAAGTCAAACACTGTATGATCTCACTCTACGTAGAAGATAAAAACAACGACAAACAAACACACAGCAGCAGAGATTGCATTGGTAGTTACCATAAGGCAAAGGGGGGTGGGGGAGGACAAAAGGGGGCATTAGGCTCACATGTGTCGTGATGCACTATAATTAGTTTTTGGGTGGTGAACATGACGTAATCTACACAGAATTCGAAATATATTACTAGGTACATCTGAAAGCTATATAATGTTATAATCCAATGTTACTGCAATACAAAAAAAAGATACTTCATAATGATAAAACATTTAATTTATCAATAAAGTATAAGAATTCTAAAAAAACCAAAAACCAAAAAACCCCCAACGGGTAAAAGCAACCTACTTTGCCCTAATAGGAACCCTAAATGTTATTATTAAATACAGAAAGTCCACAAGCTAAAAAAAAAAAAAGGTATCAAGGTCATGAAAAACAAGAGAAGACTGAAAAACTATCAAAGAACACAGAAGATTAAGACGACGTGACCACTAAGTGCAATGTGGTAGCCTGGACTGAATCCTGGAATACAAAATGGACGTGAGTTGAAAAACTGGTGAAATCCGAATAACGCATGTAGTATACTTAGTAGTGTGGCAGCAACGTTAATTTCTTAGTTTTAATAAATGCGCTATGGTTATGCAGGATGTTATCATTACAGGAAACTGGATGGAAGCCTATAGAGGAAGTCTGTACTATCTTTACAGTTCTGTAAATCTAAAACTATTTCAAAATAAAACAGTATATACATATACTTCAAGAGTAATTTTTCACCATTCCTTTTACTTCTTGAGCTTCTATTTCCATGTCCCTCCTCAAATCTGATCCTGATACAATTATCTATTTTTGTCCTTATGAGTTTTATTCATCCTCCTTATCATACTTCTAGGCAACAACATTTGAATTTTTTAATATCCTGTAAGCCAAAGCCTCTAAATGTTAAGAAAGAAAAATTCTGGATTCAGTTATCATTACAATTATTAAGGGGTACTTGATCAAAGCAACATAATCTACACATTTTGATAATTACTAAGGAAAAATACATTTTATTGAAAATGCATCTGCTTAATGAGAGGAATGAGGCTTTTTCTCCCAATTAAGCCCATGTATTTGTGGATGGATATTACTTTTTGCTATAAGGAAGTACAATACCATCAAATTCTACTACTATTTTTTTATTTAAAAAAAACAGATTTAACTCTCGAGAAACCTTGTCTGTATAAAAACGTAGAGAGGCATTTAAATCTTGTTATAACAATGTCACTCAATTCCTTGAATTGCTTTTGGATTACGTGCCAAAACCTGTCTAGTAATTTACTATCAAAACTACTTTCAAAGATCAGCTGACAGTTCCAATTAGGGCCTCCTCCAACTTTTACTAGAGAATTGAAAAAGAACCCACATCGGGTCTGTCACTCAGATATAGAGCCATTAGCTCTCAACGCCCCGATCTGTTTTCACGATTGTGACATTGTTCCCCTTTGGGCTCCGCCAGTGGAGCTGCCACAAGAGTCCAACGCTGTTTTTTCCCATAAACAGGAAAGACACGGTCGAGACCCAGCCTGGTCCACTGGCATCTTCTCACAGTAAATACGCAAGTGGGGATAAAGCGAAGGGTTTCCTTGAAACCACCCACACACAGGTAACCTGGGGACAGCCCCTAAGCCCCCTGGGTAAGGAGGCCCCAATGCAACGGCCTCTGAGGACGGCAAGGGGTGGGGCGGTGAAGGGCGTGAAGAGGCAGAACTGCGCAACTCTACCTCACTTCTCCAGCAGTCAGGGCACCAGTGTCCACGCTCAGAGAACTAGGCCGGCACTGACGGGCCTCGAGCGCGTGCCACGATTGGTGCCTCCTCACTTGGCGAGCCAGTCTTTAAGCGTGGCCGGCATAGCGGGGGCACAGGCGCGGGGCGAGAGCGCAGCCTATGGAGCCGGCTGGTGATTGGACGAGGCGGGTGTGAGGGAGAGAACACAGGCCACAGAGACGGTTGGTGATTGGACAAGGCCGGGTGCGGAGCCGAGAATGCCGGCCGCAGAGACGGTTGGTGATTGGATAAAGTGGGGCACGGGGGCGTCCCTCTGGGTCGTGCAGGGGCGCCGCGAGGACGCTTTTGAAAGACGCCGCATTCGCCGCGTGGCTCTCACGCAGAGCGACGTAAAGAGAGGTTGATACCCGGAGGAGGGAGCAACGGCGTCGGGAGCTGCGGCGGCCGGCAAGCCCGCAGTCTGCGGCCGGGCCTGCTGGTGAGTGTGAGCTGCCTGCCCGTCCGCGGGGTCCACCCGACAGGGCAGGAAGGATAATTTTGGTGGGTGGGGGTTGGGCTGGGCCTGGGGAGGCAGCCAACGGGCCGCTGCAGGCTCATGTTTCTGAATTTTCTTTTTCTCAGCTTTTTCCCTGACTCCTCCTTCTCCCTTTGTAGCAGTGCTTGTGGAAGGGAGTTGGAGAGGACAGGTTCCACGCCTACTAAAACTCTAGTCGCAAAGGCGTCGTGACGTCAGAGTGATTTAGCTCTTGTGTGAGTGTGTGTGTAAAGGCCATTGATGGAATTGTGGGTTTTTTTTTTATTTGAGTATTTTTGGTTTATTTTTCGTTTTCTGCCCACTTTCTTATAATTTGTAGGTGAGAAGATGTCTGGCAACAATGACTGGTTTCAGAGTTCCCGGGTCCCTAGCTTTGCTCAGATGCTGAAGAAGAACTTGCCGGTTCAGCCATCCGCCCAGACGGTAACTGCGCCCACGGGCTACAGCTCGGAGAGTTACTCCCTGTCGAATATGGCATCCAAGGTTACGCAAGTGACGGGTATGGGCTGCTTTTTCATTTGCGGTAATGTCTAAGTTCTTTAAAATTCTAGAATGGCCAGTGAGTTCTGTTGAGCCGCTCGTTTAAATATTTCCTGGATATGTATCCGTTTACCTGTGGCCACGTCCCACCTGGAACCCGGATTTGACTTCCAGCGCTACTGTAGGAGGCCTGTAGAAATCCTTCCCCTTATGCTCACTTAATTGTTTTTTACCGCTTGACTGTTCACGTCGAGTGTGCCTTGCCTTTTTGGGGTGAGGCTGTTAGCCCCTTCAGGGAAGGAGCTGGACATAACACTGGTTTGTTCTCCACGTGGCACTCAGCACAGTGTTAAGTATACTGCAGGGACAAATACGCTTTAAAAATTCGATTGAATTCAGTGTGAAAAGTAGTATAAAATAGTCGGAAACAGAAACTAGGTTCTAGTCCCAGATCTGTGTCTTACTCCATTCTAGGCCTTAGTGACATTGTGCATAAAAGTGGCTTAGAGAGCCTCGGAAGACAATGACGTTACTGAAATTGAGTCTTTGATATCACTTAATGATATGATAGTGGTGGGGCTCCTTTGCAAAATAGTACTCTAGAAGATAGGTACAGTAACAGGTTGCACTTGTTGTGTGCTAAAATTATTTAGTAGAAACTTATTTGTAATGAAAATCACATGTGACTAAGTGTGTCTGGGACGGTCTTCCCTTTTAGGGAAAGGGTTAGTGCTTTTGCTTATTTTTTCATTTTACCAAATTGACAAGTGTAAACATTTATTTTTAGGTAATTTTCCAGAACCGTTCTTTTCCAAAGGTCTTTCATCTGTTTTAAATCCTGTCCTTCCTCCAAAAAAAATACCTAAGGAATTTATAATGAAATACAAACGTGGAGAGATAAATCCCGTGTCAGCCTTGCACCAGTTTGCACAGATGCAGCGAGTTCAGCTTGACCTTAAGGAAACAGTAACAACAGGCAAGTGCAAAATTATATCTGGTTATTACAATACTGGGAAACATTTTCCT
Organism: Equus przewalskii; assembly: GCF_037783145.1. Lineage (NCBI taxonomy): Eukaryota > Metazoa > Chordata > Mammalia > Perissodactyla > Equidae > Equus > Equus przewalskii. The sequence continues at coordinate 105,649,230 of NC_091832.1, read as the reverse complement.
GTTAAAAGCAGAGCATATAAGTAGTACTACATTTGATTATTTTCTATATTCTCGTAATGTTGGGGTTAGATAACTACTAGTATGTTTTGACAAGTATACTTCAGAAATTTTTGTATTCATGTTTCTTTAGCCTTTTGAGCCTCTGCAAATAACTCACATATACGAAATTTTTATAATCATTGAATTTTAACTTTTTGTGTATGGCTAGTTGAATTGAAATCTCATCAGCCTGGTGGATTGTTTTCAGATGTAAATACTAGTTGTAGAATAAACACGCTTTTGTAGGGATGTTAAATATTTGGACTGTGATTATTATCTTATGAGAAGGATTCTGTGATGATGATACCTAACAAAAATTATAGTCAAAATAGTACCTACATGCTTGATACTCAGGCTAAAAGTATGCGAGTCAAAAAAGCATAATCTTTTTAAAAATCTCTATATGTGTACATAATATGTGTGTGTGTATATTTTTGTCTTCATACAATATCAAGTAGTGTGGTTTCTTTAATTTTCTCTTCCTGGTACTATTGCCAATATGGGTCTCAAAGCATCTTTGCAAAAGAATTTGAAGTTTTTGAGATTTTAGTAAAGATTGTCATAGTGAAGTCAAGTTTCCAGTCTCTTGTTTTGGATGAAATAGTAGTAAACTAGCAGATGACCGAAATAGAATATTAATGTAGAAGGTGGAGTTTTCCTACGTCCTGTTACTGCAGGTTGGATTACTTCATGTGATCAATACTGTGAGCTTAATTTCTGTGTAATTAGTTAACTTTCCTCTATTCTTCTCAGACTGCTCTTGGAAAATGTAAACTATTGGTCAAGTAAGAAAAAAAATTGATCAGGGCAAATCTTCGTTGATCTGAGCAAAAACTGTTCGAAAACATAACCCATGACTGTTAAGTGTTTATTTTATGTGCATAGTACTAGTTGGGTAATCTGATTCAGTAGGTTTGGTAGTTAGATCAGTGTATTAGTATTTTTAACAAGCTCTACAGGTGACTTAGATTCATATTAAAGTTTGAGAACCTGGGATATAAACAGAATGAAGCTTAGAGACTCAGCACTCTGACACAGAGTACTTAATTAACAAATCTGATGTTTAATATCTCACACGTAAGAATCATCTAGGCCACTTGTTAAATATACAAAATATTCTCAGCTTTAGTAAATTTGGATTGGAACCCAGCTGATCATGAAGGAAGGAACGTGGGAAACTGAGGTCACAGACAGGAGGAGGAAAGCAGTTTACCTAGATACAGTCAGGAGTTGCTTGTAAAACCTTGATATACATCTTAAAAATAACTCCCAGAAGTTAATGTAATATATGAGAAGATAATAATAATGAGGCTTAGTGAAGTGACATTGTACCTTGCCATCCATAACTAGAGTGGAGACTTAAGTTTCCTAAAGGTCTTCTAAAGTCTGAATACCAACAAGTAAAACTTGAACTGGAAAAATCTTTGGCCTGTAAATTTAGAAGATGATTCCATTTCATTTTTCATCAGGCAAATATGAAAACTAGGTAAAAGTGTGTAGAGGTAATCCTTATAGGAATTTTTGATGACTAGACATTCAGTTTAATTCTCTAGCATGTCTTTTATTGTTTATGTTTTGGTTTTCCTTGTGAATTCCCTCTGTCTACCTGCCTTAAGGTTATGGTGGGTTGAGTTGCTTACCATGACTCCCTGATGGTGCACAGAGTTTCTTCAAAGGGATCTCTTCTGTTCTGGAGCTTAAAAGAGTATCGGGGCACTCATGACATGGGAAAAATTCAATTTTATTGGTACAGTCATATGTCACTTAATACGGGGATACAGTGAAATCATCTTGTACGAACATCATAGTGTACTTACACAAACCTAGATTGTATAGCTTACTACACACCTAGGCTACATATGGTACTAATCTGATGGGACTACCATGGTAATGCAGTCCATTGTTGACTGAAAGGTCGTTATGCAGTGCATGACCGTATTGAAGTTTGAAAGGAGAGATGTTGACAGAGGCTCCACATTGTACTTCTCATTGGGTATTCTGTATATATTTGGATTATAGGCTAGGCATTATACAAGACACTGTCTCTCCATGTATGACCTGTACTCTAAAGCTGGCACTACCACTCATGCTGAATCTGGAGCCAACCTGGCTGCTTGAAGGATTCCTCAGAATTAGTTGAGGGGCCCACCCAGCTTTACTTGTAACCTGTACGGGCACTACAAAAAGTCTGATAGGCAGAGATAGTTTTCCAGAATTTTTGTATTGGGATATTTTCCTATGTAATAGACATCTTTTGCAAGATCATACTGTGAAGTATTGGAGCATTCATTTGAGTTCTTTTTCAAGGTAATGTTATGGGACCATATTTTGCTTTTTGTGCCGTGGTGGATGGTATTCAATACAAGACTGGACTGGGACTAAATAAAAAGGAGTCTAGATCCAATGCAGCAAAATTAGCTCTTGATGAGCTTCTACAATTGGATGAACCTGAACCAAGAATTTTAGAAACATCAGGTAAATATTCTTGATTATAAAGTATTCTTAAAATTAGCATTTTCCAAAAGTGATCATCTGAAAGATTTATGTTAATGAATAGTTAACTTGGCAACTACAAGATAGAAGTAGCAGGATTTGAATAATTTCTTTCCATTGCTATCTGATTGCTGACATATTTAGTAGTAGTTAAAATGCTGTTGTTTATTTCAGCACCAAAAAAATATAAACATGTTGCTGAACTGTCTGATAAGTTGTCAAGTTGTCAGTGGATTCGAGTCCTGACACTTGGTTTTCTTTATAACTTACTGGATTCTTATTATGCACGTAACACTGTGCATTTAATACTTAGAGATTTTTAATGCTGTTTTTGTCATGTTTGCCTATGTTAAATTCAGTAATGGTAGAGTTACTTAAGAAAATAATGGCCTAAAGTAGTATAGCAAATAGCTTATGAGTGTAAACTCCAGAATTAGATTGCTCAGGGTGGAATGTTGAACCTGGACAGACAAGTTATTTGCCCTCTAAGTTTCATCATTTGAAAAGTGGAGACAATGATAGTAACTACATCGTATGGCTGTCATTAGGATTAAATAAATAATTCATGCAAAGCCTTTAACTAGTGCCTGGTGAATAATACATAATCAAATAATAGTAGTTCTTATTAAATATTATTCACTCTGAGAAATATGTTAGCATGTTATATATGTTACCATAGTAGGCAGTTTTTGTCAATATTCTTTTCATGTTAGATTATATTTGAGTTTACCTGTAAATGAGACAACTTTAAAATTTGTTTGATTTAAAGTGGTGATAAATGCATTCTTTTAAAATTCAAATCATTACTTTATTCTACTACTGGACTTTTCTTGTTTGTTGGTTTTGTCTATTTCAATTTTTATTTTGGAGTACTTAAGGTCATTTTGTCCTTTCTCTAAGTTGAATTCTTGTTTCATATGTTTTTATTTTTCTGTTAATTAAAAACAAAAGGGATTTCTCGTTTTCAAATAGTTTGTCATACTTTGGATTTAATAGGTACTTAAGAAAATGTTAACTTTTATGTTATTTTCTGTTCACTATTTTTCAGATTTAATAGTTTTTTAGGGTTCGGTATGATGATTTTGGTAAATGTCTTATACATTCTGTCACTATAAATGTCATTTTATCTTTTTTTAAAATACTTGGATTTGTTTTTTACATGTTATTTGAACTATAAAGAGCAATGATGCAATGATTTCACTTTTGTTGTAGAGTATACTTTTCTAATTCAATATAAAATTACTCCTTTTTATTTTATGTGTATATTTTATATATATATATTTCATCTTGAAATCTTTTTAATACTCATGATGCTACTTCTAGTTATTTTTTTGTGTTTGTCCAGTGTCTTTGACTATCCTTTTTTATTTTGTTTTTAATGATTTTCTGTTGGGCATAAAATTAGGTGGTTTTTGACATAATCAAAGAATATTTTAAGAGAAAATTTAACATTTGACTTTACTATAAACCTCTGATAAGCGTCATGTTATGGTTTCTTTTGATTTTTCCTCTTTTTTGTCATATGGATAATGTTTTCATTGATTTTTTTTCTTTTAAATATTTGGAAGGTAATGACTTTAACCTAGAAACCCATCTTTCTAATATGAAGTCAATTTTGACAATTTTGAGTCCTGATTTTATCATGTGATAACCTTACCAACTTTCGTGTTTGTCTGTCATTCATTTATTTGGTCTTATGCGTAAAGTGAATAAATCCTGCTTGCCTAGAACTTAGTATGACTAGTGGTTTATTCAGATTTATGTTTTTTTATAGATATACCCTTGCCTTTCCAGAGTGTTTAACAAGTTAATGTGAAATACAGAACCTGTGACAAATAATATTCTTAAGTCATTCCTTCAGTTTATTAATGGAGATTCTTTACATATAGTGATTATGTTATCAGCCATCAGACCACCTGGGTGTGTCCCTAGTTATATTTTCCCAGTTTCCTTCCAACCATAGCATGCAGTAGAATCAATAAATCTATCAGGATGTGCTATGTTCCAGGGACTGTAGGTAGGTACTGGGAATCTAGAATCAAATAAGACCTGTCCTGTACCCTCAAGGAACTAAAATACTTGGTTGAAATCAAGTTAAAACATATTTACAGAATTTCCCAAGCATCTCATTTAATTATCCAAAAAGGATATTTATGGTTGACTTCTCATGATAAATGCTTTTTCACTGTTTTCAAAATGTTTATTTAGGGCCAGCACTTGTTTTGCCTAGTGGTCTACAATCTTTAGAATCTTTACAATTCATGTTTTTAAGCAAGTGTTTTTTCTGTCCTTTGTGAAAATTAAGGTAGCATTTTCCCGTCTCCACTGACACGACTTTTATATTCACCATTATTTTCTCAAAAAGTGCCAGTAGTGCCTTAATTGAGACTAAAAGTTCTTTCAAAATATTTTTTCTCTTGGCACAGAGCCTGGAAATAATTTAGTTAGGTCATCTTTTCTCTTATAGTGAACTACACTTTCTTCTTTAAAATATTCGATCTGGACAACTGAGTTTAAAGATTGATTTTTCTTGTGAAAGGGTATAGAAGATGAGTCAATTATTTCTTCTCTTTGCTGTTAACCTTACATTAATTTTTCTAGTCTCCTCTTCCTCATTTATAACATAAAACTTAAAAAACTTAATTTTTTTCAAAATCCTGAACTCATCAGAATTATTTTTGATGTATATCTTCTTTCATATTTTGTACATGGTTTTTTTTAAGTATTTTTTTTATTAACTGTATAAAAACTCTTTTGCTTTAATTTTTTTCAAGGGCATTGTGATTAATGATAATATGTTAGGTTTTGGAAATCTTTCACACTTTGGCCCAATGATTTAGGAATCTAGCTCTAAGTTTAGTTTATTTCGATACCTCTTTTAAAAACATAATTTAAAAAGTTTTTAGTGTGGTAAAAATAACATAAAATAAAATTTTATAATGCGTGTATATAAAACATAAAATCTACCATCTTAGCCATTTTAAGTATATAGTTCAGTAGTGTTAAGTATATTTACTTTGTTGCACATCCAATATCCAGAACTATTTTCATGTTACAAAACTGAAATTCTATACCCATTAAATAATTACTCATTCTCCACTTCATCAAGCCCATGGCAATTACTATTCTACTTTCTGTCTACTCTAGCTATCTTATATAAGTGGAATCATACAGTATTTATGTTTTTGTGACTGGCTTATTTCATGTGGCGTAAAGTCCTCAAATTTCATCCATTTTGCAGCATGTGTCAAAATTTCCTTCCTTTTTAAGACTTAATATTCTATTATATATATGTATATATAACAACCACATTTTGTTTATCTGTTCATCCATTGGTGGACACTTGAATTGCTTCAACTTTGCCTATTGGGAGTAATGGTGCTATAAACCTGAGTGTAGAAATATCTCTTCGATACTCTGCTTTCAGTTCTTTTGGTTTTATACCCAGAAGTAGAGTTACTGGATCATATAGCATTTTTTGTGTGTGTGTGAGGAAGATTGGCCCTGAGCTAACATCTACTGCCAATCCTCTTTTGGCTGAGGAAGACTGACCCTGAGCTAACACCCATGCCCATCTTTCTCTACTTTATATGTGGGACGCCTGCCACAGCATGGCTTGCCAAGCAGTGCCATGTCCGCACCCGGGATCCGAAGTGGCGAACCCCGGGCCGCTGAAGTGGAACCTGTGCACTTAACTGCTATGCCACCAGACTGGCCCTATCATATGGCAATTTTATTTTTAACTTTTTTGAAGAAATGCTGTATTGTTTTCCATGATGACTGTACCATTTTACATTCCTACCTACAGGGCACAAGGGTTCCAGTTTCTCCACCTCTCACCAACACTAGTTATTTTTTGTCTTTTTGGTAGTAGTCATCCTAATGGATGTGATGTGATATCTCATTGTGGCATTGATTTACTTTTCCCTAATGATTAGTGACAGTTGAGCATGTTTTCATATGCCTGTTGGCCATTTGTGTATCTTCTTTAGAGAAATGTCTCATTCAAGTCCTTTCTCCATTTTTGAATTGAGATGTTTGTTTTTTCGTTGAGTTTTAGGAATCCTCTATCTAGTCTGTATATCAATCCCTTATCAGATAGGTGATTTGCAAATATTTTCTCCCCTTCCATGATTTGGGTTTTTACTCTGTTAATAGTGACCCTTGATTCACAAAAGTTTTGAATTTAAGGTCTAATTTGTCCATATTTTGTTGCCTATGCCTTTGGTGTCATAGCCAAGAAAATCATTGCCAAATTCATTGTCATGACGCTTTTCTCCTTTGTTTTCTTCTCAGAGTTTTATGGTTTCAGCCCTTAGTTTGGGTCTTTGATCCAAATCAAGTTAATTTTTGTATATAGTGTTAGGTAAGGATCCAACTTTATTCTTTTGCATGTGGCTGTCCAGTTTTTCCAGCATCATTTGTTGAAAAGACCGTCATTTCCCCCATTGAATTAGGTATTGACACCCTTCTTGGGAATTCATTTGACCACATACATAAACATTTATTTCTGGGCTCTTTATTCTATTCCATTAGTCTATGTATCTGTTTTTATGCAGTCACTACGCTGTTTTGGTTACTGTCACTTTGCAGTAAGTTTTGAAATCAGGAAGTGTGAGTCCTCCAACTTCTTTTTCAAGATTATTTTGCCTGCAGTATATGGTGTTTTAAGATGCAGACCAACTTGTACAGTCACATTTTGTTTATTGAAATTATTTTTGTCTGATAAACAGGATTTAATATCTTTAGATTTCATTCTACTTGAGTGCTACTCACTTGAGTAAAAGGGAAAATTGCATATCTTTCTCTGAGTCTTTACAGTTCTGCTTATCTAAAGTCCAGAGTGTATGTATCTAACTATGGTCAGCATTTGCTTAAGTAATGTGAACCCCAAGATGACATTCTCAATCTCTCCTTGCTGGCTTCTGTATGTTCAACCAGTTTCTCATCTTTCTCAAAGTTAAGTCCAAAGTACAAGTTCTGTTTGCTTTCTTTGTCTTTATGAATGATTCTTGAGAAATACTACTTTAGTTGAACTTTTGCTCCTGGTGCCTCTTCATTTAAACTTTCCTGATCTTTTTTTGTTCCTTTGGTTTAGTGTCTTGTTCTTTTCTTGTTTTTCCTGGATTCTCTAACTTGGGAACCAAATTGGAAAGCTATCGCAAAGAATAGGACTAAGAGCTTTGAAAACTTTGTAGTATTCCCCTAGAAAACACTCTGGTAAAATAACATTAAAAATGATAATTTTTTACTTATTAATTTTCGATAGAATGTTAATTTTCAACGTTTTACATAGTATTACTGTAAATAGAAAATTGTTTTTAAGCATATAAATCAGGGTTTCATTTTAACCACTTTTCAGAACGTTGGATGTATTAGAAGCAAGCCGTATAGTAGAATAAGATTAGGAAACCCAAAAAGTGTTTGCATAATTGAGTTCAGTATAGGAAAGACATTTTATTGAGGCTGAGCTAATGGATATTTGATGGCCTAGAGTTGCCAGAGGTATTCAGAAAAAATAATCAATGTTGGATTGCTATTTTATTATAGAAAAGTGAGGTACCTGCTGTTTGGCACATTGAAGTTTCATGTTTCCTTATCTTTTTGTTATATTTACAGGTCCTCCTCCTATCCCTGCAGAACCTGTTACTTCACCCGAACCAGCATATGTTTCAAAAGTACATTATGGTAGGAAAGTCCTTTATGATCTTTCTTTTTAGAAGAGTAACCCAATTAAAAATTACAACATAATTAAATATGTATAGGTATGAAAATATACATTAATATTTTATCATTCAAACCTGTCACACTTCTACAAAGAGGAGAATTTTCTTCCATACTCTGCTAAAAATTAGAGGTGATAAGGAACAGAGAGGAAAGATTGAAAAAATGGCTTTTTTTCTATACGGAGATGGTTCATCAATTTTATGTAACTGCTTTTCTTGAGAATTCTTTGTTTTGGGTTTGTTATTAATGAAAACCAGTGACTCTCTGGTGCTTGATGGTTGGGGTATTTATTTCGGATAATTGCTTCACTTTCTTTAATGGCAATTAGTTGTCACTCAAGCCCAAGAAAACTACACCTGCAATTGAAGTTACTAGTTGTATGACCTAGGACCAATTGCTTCTTTGTGCACCTTAATTTCTTCATCTGTAAAATGGCCATAACAATAATTACCTCCTGGGGTCATTATGAGGATTAAATGAATTCATACATGTAAAATTCTTAGATCATGCCTGGTGCACAGTAGGTGCTCACTAAATAGCAACTATTTTATTAAAATACTTTATCATATTAACATTGTATGTTAGTTGTTGTGTGCTTTTCCCATTAGATTATGAATCCCCTGAAAGGCAGGAAATTATTCTTAATTTATACATTGCCTACATAGTGGCAACACATCAGACTTTAAAATTTCGAGTATTTGTAGGATTAAAATGAAAAAGAAAGAGAGCCTTTCTCTCTCTTTTCCTGGACTGGAGGTTAGGATTTGTAAACAGTTTTATGCCTATTCAAGCTTGGTTTTTCATTGTCTTTCTGAGACAAAGAAAGGATGTGCACGTTTGTGTGGTTGCATGGAGTAAAAGGAACAGACCCGGGAAAATAGGCACATTCAAAAGGCAAAATCTAGTAATTGTTACATATAGTCACTTGACCTAACAGTCATAAGAAGTGATGACCAGAAGGGCAGTGAGGGATCAGTCCAATAGCAATGATCTCTTAATATGGAACAGGACTCTAGCCTTTTCATTTCAGCCTCTGTGGACATTTTTAATGAATACTGGGATAGAATCCCAGGTCAATGATGGGCAAATAATGTAGATTACTATTACCTGAGGAAACAGATCAGTCTGTGAGGAAGAAGGTGTATGTGGTTAACAGTATGTTTAAAGAAATACAAGAGTAGAGTCAGGTTTGGTAGGCTGTCTGTTTGATAGAAGTCAAATATCAGTCAGAAAAGAGAGCAAACATCATCCTTCAAGCTTACAAGTAAACACAGGAGTTGGACATTATCACTTGAAGAAAAAAGATTTGAGAGCCTCAAAAATCTCCTGAACAGATCCTGTTCGGCCAGTTATAGAGGGTATCACTATTTTACAGCCTGTCTACCTTCTTTTGAGGAAGATTAGCCTGAACTAACATCTGCTGCCAATCCTCCTCTTTTTTCTGAGGAAGACTGGCTCTGAGCTAACATCGCGCCCATCTTCCTCTACTTTATATGTGGGACGCCTGCCATAGCATGGCTTGCCAAGTGGTGCCATGTCCGCACCCGGGATCCGAACCAGGGAACCCCAGGCCACCAAAGTGGAAAGTGTGAACTTACCCACTGAGCAACCCGGCCAGCCTCTAGCCTGTCTGCTTTGCCTTGTTTTAACTGGACCATATCTTCATTAAAAGTAGTGATACAGTCACGTGCCACATAACAATCTTTCGGTTAACAAGGGACCGCATGTATAATGGTGGTCCTGTAAGATTAGTACCATGTAACCTAGGTATGTAGTAGGCTATACCGTCTAGGTTTGTGTAAATAGACTCGAAGATGTTCGCACTGATGACAGATTTCTCAGAACGTATCCCCATTTTAGCAGTGCATGACTGTATATTAGTTCTGAAGATAGATTCAGGTGACTCATGATACTGTTGCTTGAAATTAGCAACTTGGAATCAAAGAAATGGTGTTAATTGGCATTATGTATGTCATATTTTTATCTCATCATTCATTTCCAATAATTGGTGAGAACATTTATTTCCATAATAGCCAGCACACGTGTATAGGGAAAACAGTATTGCACTTGCTCCTTATTCCTTCAGATACATGCTAATGATAGTTACATTTAGTAACTAAGATTTGATTATATTCACAATATTATTTCTTTCAACACTGAATTAAGATGAATGTGTTAACTCCCAAATGTTCTTTATGATATTCAGGTGCAACATTTTTAATGTGCAGCAAAACATTCTCTTGCCACACACACATGATTTTCTGTCAGAACTTATTTTCTATTTTATGTCATAGCACATTTTTGCTAACTGTATAGTCCATGATTAAATAAATCGTAGTACATTCATTCTGTGGAACCATTAAGAGTGAGGTAGCACTAACATCTACCCTTGAATGATGCCCAAGACCAAGTAAATGCAAAAAGTGGGTTTTAGCATGCTCCAATTTTATTTTTTTAAGTGATGTATGTGTATTTTTATAGATGATTTCTCAAAATATCCGTAAGAAACTGGCAATAGTTGTTTCATTTGCAGGAGACTTATGTATCTCGCTTGTATTGCTGTTTAAATAAATAGTTAAACTTTAAAATAACATTAAAAGAATACTGCTTCTCCTATATCCTGAGTTTTTGGTGATAAGCAGAGGCAAGTTGCTGAGTACTTCTCATTCATATTTTTACTAGATAAGGGCCAAAAGCTAATTTCTACAACACAAATTTATGGTTTTGACCATTTTAAGTGAAATAATATATGCCAGCATGCAATGTTAATAATGATCACCTCCAAATTGTACACTTTGTGATTGGATAAAACAACTTACCAGTAGTTCATTCTTCTTTCCTTTTAGAGCTTCATTTTTTGGTTAACTTTTTGACTGTTCTTTTAGTCTTTTTGATAATGTGACTTTACCTTTTTTTTATCAAGAAGAGAGCACTAACATTAACAAAGAAAAATTCAAGTTTAACAAATATAAACAGAAACATTTAGATGGGCTAGGTGAAATGAGCTGTATCCAGTTATCAGAATATTAGCTGAGACTGCTAACATCAAACTTTATCATTTGTGTGCCTTTTTAATGTAATGTTTATTAAGCAGGTAAAAAGAATTTTTGTGAAAATTATAGTTAGTTATACATTTCATATATATGTAATGCATGAGAGCGAAGTTGTTCCATTGCTTTTCCCCTCTGAAAATATTAAGTGGACTGTAAACCACTTGGTAGGCTACTTAGCAACCATCATGAAACATCAGTAACTATCAGTGGCTTACAACTAAACTTTGAGAAATACCATATTAAGTGATTCTGCAACCTCCCTAGAACACTAGGGATACGCAAGCATATATACACAGAACAACAGATGGCCAGGGCCCTTACTCCAGAATCTCAAGCTCTGTTGTGTTTTTTAAAAAAAAAAATCCATGGGTAACTTTTGATGTATATTCTTGGTTGTAAAATGTTCTACGGTAATCCAAATTACTTAAAGCTATCCCCTTTCAAAGTTTGGGACTTTTTTAGTGGGAACATGGAACAGTATCAAGAGTCTTAAGTGCTTAGTGCTTTGCAGTGATACTCAGTGGGGCAAATACTAAGGAGAGTATTTTAATTGTCACAGTGATTGGGGAAGACTCCTGTCATTCAAGAGATGTTGGTTGTCTGGCATTGTGGGACAATCCTATACAACGAAGAATTGTCTTGTGTCCTGTATAACTTTTGAATCTTTCGGAATATGTAAATCAAATAAAGATATATAAAGTATAAATCAATATATAAATATAAAATATAAAACCAAATATAAATCACTATTGTCTCATATGTAATACTAAGACATCTTTTTACAAGAAGTTAGCCAAAAAGTTCAATAGCTTGTGTTCTTTTAGAATTGAATACTTTGAAATCTCAGTCATGACGTAAATTAAAACTTGCTTACATATCTCTGTAAATTATTCACTCATTGAGTTGTAAGTTTGTAATAGGAATAATAGAAGCCTCTGAGAGATAGCACAATGTTCTTCAAATCCATATTGCATTTTTTTTCTAGAAGGAAGACATATTCAGTATGCCAAGATTTCACAGATTGTTAAAGAAACATTTAATCAACTAGTTTCTGCTCATTCAGAATATCTGAAATGTAGCAATTCATTGGCAGCTTTTGTAATTGAAAGAGGTAAGTCCAAATATCTGGGATGTGTTGAAAAACAAATATCTTAATGATCTGAACTATACTATAGTAGTATTTTTTAATGGATTTTTATCTTGCGTTTCATCACTGTCTCTTTAGTACTGCCCCAGTTGAGGATACTTTTGCAAGATGTTTATTTATTTTTATTTTTATGCTTTTTGGTGAGGAAGATTGGCCCTGAGCTAACATCTGTTGCCATTCTTACTCTTTTTTTTTTTTCTCCCCAAAGCCCTAGTACATAGTTGTATATCCTGGTTGTAGGTCATTCTAGTTCTTCTATGTAGGATGCTGCCACAGTGTGGCCTGACGAGTGTTATGTAGGTTCACACCCAGGATCCAAACTGACAAACCCTGGGCCACCAAAGCAGTGTGGGTGAACTTAACCGCTTGACTGTGAGGCCAGCCCGGTATTATACTAGTATTTTAATTAACTATCTTTACCCCTGTTGATAACGGTGTCACGTTGATTTGAAGTGGCCTTTTCTAGTAGATGTGGGTCATTAAACACAAAGGTTCTCAAAGATAGAGATAACGTATACTGACCAGGAGCCAAGAGAGAACTGCAGAATAGTAAATGCCTAACATTTTAAACAATAACTCTATTGGAACCACTACCCATCTGAAATATAATCCCCATTATAACAAATGTTGAGAAAGGCTCTATAAAAATTAATGTATTTTCTTCATTTTCAAGTAAGAAAAGATTAAAATATGAAAAGCCATGAGCCTCTGGTCTTTATTGTGGATGTTATGATGTGATTCCAGCTACATTTTATCTTTTATTACCCTTTAATGTTCTAGACTGATCATTGATTAAGTGTTTGAATTTTATATTCGTCTCTGAATAAGATAGATGATATAAAAACAACTTGAGATTTGGCCCCATTCTTAAGGAGGTTTTATGATCTAAATGACGAGAGGATGTACATATACTGTTGAAAGTCTGATGATAAAAAAAAGTTAAAAACTATTTTCTGTAATACAGAAATGCATGAGAATTCATAGATAGAGAACTGGGAGCATGTGAGACTTAAGCTAAAACTTTCAGGGTTAGTTAGGTTTGAATAAATAGAGGAAAGGAAGATATTCTTGGAGAGAGAAGGACGTGAGGGAAGAGAGCAGCAGTTAGAAAACTGTTTATGGGACAATGAGAGAGAAATTTATTTCTAGTGCAGAATAGTATATACACAGGAGTAATACAAAATACAGTTAGGTTGGTAGGATATTACTAGACTATGGAGTGGCTTAAAAGCTAGTCAAAAGTTAGATTTAATGAGATAGATAATAAGCTGTGAAGGATTTTTGAACAGGGATTGATAATGTACTATAATTATGGAAACATTAGTGTCATACTCAACTGTGCTACTTAAATAACTTTGGGCAAGTTATATCCTTAATATCTCTGCTTCAATTTTCTTCTCATTTCTTAAAAATAGAAATAATAACCTCTACTTCCAGGAGTTGTTAGGATTAAATATGATAATGTAAGTATTTAGTACAGTACTTGGTGTTTAGTAAGAGCTTAAATTGTATCTGTGATGATTAAGATAAATTGATGTTTAAGCAATAATTGACAACAGACAATTTTTTAAAAATGTTACAGTGATTGAACCTGAGTTAGAGAATCCCAGCTTAGATGCTTGTGATGGAGTACTGTACTAGAGTTGAGGTAAATATGAACAGGAAGAGAAAAAAATATTTCTAAAAAATTAACGTAATAAGATGAAGGTGGCGACAAATGATAGATGAAATAAGATGAATAAAAAATAACATCATTTCAGCATCATAGGAGAATGGTGTTTCCATATGCACAGGGAATCTGGAAGTGATGTGAAGTTGTGTGGAGAAGAGCATGGGTGAGAATAATAAATTGGTTTTAGAAATATGACTGTGAATGTGTGGTGGGGAAAGCCTGAGTTAAAATCAAGTACATGTTCCTGGAGTAATTCACACAATCAGTACACATTTTAAATGTATTACTAGAAGCCTCAAATGGGTATTTCTCATTGCCGCCAGCTTGTGTCTCCAGTAGGATTGGTCACACATTCCCTGTGATGGCTGTTTCATACTTTTGCTTTGTCCTCAAATACCCCACAGCCTCTCTTATATCCTTGCTCTCAACTAATGGCTTTGTCTCATAATTTTTAATTGGGTCTATAAGAAGCTATCAAATCAAAACTACCTTCTGTCCTCTGCCACCAAATCTGTATACTTTACTATATTTGTATCCATCTTCTCTACTGTTACAGTGGAGGAAGGGTCTCTTCTCTTATAGACTAATCCCTTCACTTAAAGCCTGATTCCATTCCCTCTCACATCTTGATGAATGTCCTTCTTTTGGCTATCCCCTCTATCTTCTGCGTTATCAAACTCTATCATCTCCGTGAAACACTGCAGGCCAAATTACAGAGTTGAAAAGGAAGCTAAATTCTTGGCTACACTATTGCCCTTTATAACTTGGAACTTACATCACCATTCCAGAACTTACACTAACACTGTGTAATTACCCTTTTACTACCCCTAACTGGAGCAGCTACACTAGAGATAATGGAGCCTTTAATTTTTCCCATTTAATCCTAGTCCTCCTCCAGCATTCCCCATCTCAGTGAATGGCATCCACCCAGTTGCTCAGACTGAAAACCTAAGTCATCCATTATTTATCCTTTTCTGTAACACCCTACAATTCATCTTTAAGTCCTTTTTGATTATATCCCCAAACTCAACCTCATATATGATCATTCTTTTCCGTTTAACTTCCATCATTTGAGTCTTAAGTCATTGTCTCTTACCTAGACTACCGTAACAGGCCCTCTAATTCAGTTTCTTGAACCTTACATATAGCATTCTCCACACAGGGGAGTGATCTTAAAATGTACCCGATATGGTTTTTGCTTCCTTACTTTAAGTAGCTCTGCCATAGCTCTTGGGTAAAATCCACAAACTCCTTAGCATGGTTTATCATGCCACTGTCTCGAACCTCGCCTTATGCCATTCTCTTCCCTCCCTTTACTGGAGCAGTTACATTGGTCTCTCTTTGCCCGGCATCTGCACAAGCTATTTCTTTTGACTGGAAAACTCTTTACTTCACTCTTCATGCTCAGTCATACTGAAACTTAAATTCCATTTTGTAGGGAGGGATTCTCCCAACTAGTCTGCATGAGGTAACCTCTCCCCCCATTATTGTTTTCGTTAGCCCCCTAGTTGTTTCCTTTAAAGCAATTATCACAATTTGTGGTTTTAGTCTTTTTTTAATGTCTCTCCTATTAGAAGCTTCTTTAGAGCATGTCTTGTTCAGCATTTTATTCCTGCCATCTACTTCAGTGCCTGGTTCTTGGTAGGACCTCAGCAATTTTTGTTGGATTAGTGAAAATCCTTTAGCTAGTTGAAAATGTGAAACTGAACTTTATTTGAAAAACTTAGACCAGAGATTTTCTGAAATCATCAACACAGAAATGAAAAACAGAATGAGCAAGATATTGAGAGGAGAATCTTTAGAGAAAAAAGAGCAATGAGCTAGTGACTGGGCTATAGAAAGACCCCATAGTTAGGATGTGAAAGGAAAAAAGAATTGTGTATCTTCTGAGCATAGAATGTCAAGGAAATCTCAGATGAGGTACAGCAAAAACGTAAGTGGAGCAGAACTACTGAAAAAAGCGTAAGGTGCTTGTTTCTTCAATAAAAGTGGTTTTAGTGGAACAGAGAAGGAAACCATGATTTGGTTTGTAGAGCGTTTGAGTGGATTAAGGAAAAATTAGAGACATTATATGTAGATAATTTAAGACAGAAATAGAAGGACAAAGAAAGTCTCTTAGCAAGCCAAATAAATCTAGATGTAGAAGAAATACATGCATATTTGAAAGGATATCTGGTGATTCTGTTGATTGTGGTAAAAATTTAGATGAAGTATCAGATTATAAAAGTCGACTTTTTAATTGAGATATTTATTTTTAAAATTTTGCTTCTTAGAACACTTTCAAACTTGTATTTGAAATCCTGGAATTATCTTTTTCATCTTTTTGGTCAATATATTTTACTAACTTTAAAATGGTAAGTTAGAGGTGGAGGTTGAAGAAGGAGATCAAAATAACATGTTACTGTTAACCTTTTCCTCTCAGCTGGACAGCACGAAGTTGTAGCTATAGGCACAGGGGAATACAATTACAGCCAGTGCATTAAGCCAGATGGAAGAGTGTTGCATGACACTCATGCTGTTGTTACGGCAAGAAGGTCTCTCCTTAGGTAAGGTGTAACAAATATATTTAACGCCATCAAATATTAATGCTCTCAGCACAAAGTAACCACGTACATAGCTTTATTTTCAAATGGAATTTTGCTGGTCGTTGATCCAAGGATGTGACAGTTTCTTATCCAAGCTATCTGATTATTTCTGTGTCACTTTTGGAAACCTTATTATAGTAACTGCAATGTCTAGTCTGTTGATTTTAGTGGCTTGTATTATCAAGACCTTATGTACTTAGTTTTAAGAGTTTTACAACCTTTTCTTTTTAAGATAAAAATGCCATTTTTATTACTAAGTATTTGAAGAATATAGGTTTAGATCTGGACCAAGTAGGGTTGGTAATATTTCACCCCTGAACTAGACATACTTATGCAAAGGCAGCATCAGAAACTGATGGATTTCCACTCATGAGGTCTGTACAAAGTTTACAATATAGCAAAGTGTAGATAAGGTATTCTTTAGGCTGGCAGATCTCGAAGAGAAAGAGAGAAAGGATCTGAGGTGAGCATGTCTAGTTTTTTTCCAAACTCGTTAGTCACTCTGCTCCTTTAAAGAGGAGTGAATAGCAGGTAAGAGAGAAGCCAGGAGTGCTACTTTTCTGAAGTCCTTTCATATGAAAACATGAGAAGTGGGAAATAGGCATTACCTCCTGCAATATCCACCAGCTTTTGATTCTTTTAAGCCATTGGGCTTACTCTTTATAAAACTTTTTTAATGGCAATTTTCATACACACATAAGTGAGAATAGGATAATGAATTCCATCATTCTCTTATCAGCAGTGATGCCATATCCACTTATCAGCATATCCAATTATTAGCATTCTGCTGTTCTTACTTAAGCTATGCATCCTCACTTTTTGTTGGTGGTTTTTAAAAAAGAATTCTTAATTTAATGTTATTTTTTGCTGAGAAAGATTTACCCTGAGCTAACATCTGTGGGCAATCTTCCTCTGTTTTGTATGTGGGCCGCTGCCACAGATGAGTGGCGTAGTTGTGCACCTGGGGACTGAACCCAGGCTGCCGAAGCGGAGCATGCTGAACTTTAAACACTGGCTACTGGGGCTGGCTCAAGCGGTGGTTTTTTTTGCCAGAGGATTTTAAAACAAACTTAGACATAGTATTTTTTCTGAAAAACATATATATCTGTAATAAGGTAAGAATCCTATAATTTTAAAAGGAAAATTGGCGGAAGTTGATGAAAATAATGAAACTCATTGTCCTTCCATTCACCTTGGTGTTTGTTGAGTTCAGGTTGACCTCTTTAAAGCTACCTCTTTGATAATTCTTTCTTTTCATGCTTGGCACTGTTATATACTGGTGCTTAATTTTTTATTACATATTTTTGATGATAGCATTAAAATCATGGGTTTTGTTTTTGTTTTTAAACTTTTTTTTAAGATTTTATTTTTTTCCTTTTTCTCCCCAAAGCCCCCCAGTACATAGTTGTATATTCTTCCTTGTGGGTCCTTCCAGTTGTGGCATGTGGGATGCTGCCTCAGCGTGGTTTGATGAGCAGTGCCATGTCTGTGCCCAGCATTCGAACCAACGAAACTCTGGGCCACCTGTAACGGAGCGCGTGAACTTAACCACTCAGCCACGGGGCCAGCCCCTAAAATCGGTTTTTTAATAAGCAAAATAGTATCTGTCCCTGATTTGATTAGTAGTAGTCTTTCAGGAGATCTGCTTCACTTGTTAATATAACTTAGGGTCTTCATTGTGTTGTTCCTATGCTCTTGTGTTTTTGTCTTCAGAACTACTAAGGAGCAGGAACCAAAGTTGTTGATGTTGTTTGTCTGTTTTGTCAGGGAAGGGGAAAGAGAAGTAAGGCAGAAAATTAACGCTTCACTTAAGAGGCAGGGGACAGAACTGTCTGAGAAAGAAGGGAAGAATCAGTAGAGAAATGGATCTTTGGCAGGATCATTTGAGGACTCAAATGTGAAATGAGAGTGGAGGAGTTAAGACTGGTGCTTTAAGGGAGGTCACAGGGCAGACTGGGCTCCAGTAGAGGACTTCTCAAGGGACTTAATTTTTCATTAAGGTTAAGATTATTTTAGGAGTTTTTATCAATATCAAAACTTGTGACATACAAGGACATTGCTCATGACACATATGACTATCATGCTTGTTAAAATACGTCATTTTTAAATTTTATTAATAAAATTATACTCCATTTGTTTTAGGTACTTTTATAGACAACTCCTACTCTTCTATAGCAAAAATCCTGCTATGATGGAAAAATCAATATTTTGTACAGAACCAGCTTCTAATCTGTTCACTCTCAAACAGAATATCAACATTTACCTCTATATGAACCAGTTGCCTAAAGGATCAGCCCAGATTAAGTCACAATTGTAAGTATTATGAACATTGTTTTTAAAAGCAACTAGGATGACTGTATGATATATTCTAAATCCTACAGCAATATAACAGGTAAGTTCATATCTTTTCATATTCCCCCTCTGGACTTCAGGTGTTATTTGTAGGCTGTGAGAGGCCACAAATTCTTTCTCTCTCCCCTCTTCTCAATCTGATCTATTACTACTACTTAAATGTTCCATTACCAGTACTTAAATATTCCACCTCACCACTTTCTTTTCTGTGCTATTCAAAGTCTTCTACTCCTCTCTAGTGTTAGGACTTCATAAACTTTAGGAAAGTATGGATTAATGCACTTTTCACATACCAGTACAGGAGTTAAGCATACACAATCTGTGGCCAAAACTTCATTATCTTAATGAATGGGTAGCATCAGCATAAAATTCAAACTGTACAGACAAACGCAAAGAAGAAAGTAAAATTCACTTCATGTCTGACGATTTAGGGATAACCGTGGTTAATATTTTGTTAAAAATCCTTCCAGTAACATCTTTGAAAACAAGAACAATGAGTGTTCGCAGAGAGAAACTTCAAGAAAAATAATTTTAGGTTTTATTGTTTTAGCATATTTCATTGGAGATGAATCTTGAGTACGAATTGTCAGTTTTCTTTTTTTTTTGTTCCCTTACCTTGTAGTTTTTAAATTTTTTCATATGGAGGAAAAAATCACGAACTATGGTAGGAACAAAAATAAGATTTTCATTTGATTTTAAGGGACGTAAAGAATAGCAATAATATGGAGTTCATCTTTGTGGGAAGCTCTTAATGTGGTTAATTTCTGTTTGGTATTGATCTTGTGGAACAAAGTCACTCCATTCCTACCTTGCTTTGGGTTTGCATCTGTTTCTATTACCGGAATTAAATGTACACTGGCAAGTTAAACATGTTTGAGAGCAATTCTTACGTAAATGTAGATTTTGCTTTGTCAGCTTTGTTTTTTAAAGGGAGACACTATTTTCTTTCTCTAGGCGTCTTAATCCACATTCTATATCTGCATTTGAAGCCAATGAAGAACTGAGTCTCCATGTGGCTGTTGAAGGCAAGATTTATCTGACTGTCTACTGTCCTGCAGACGTTGTTAATAGAGTAAGCAGTATGTCTTCAAGTGACAAACTAACAAGATGGGAAGTGCTCGGTGTACAGGGAGCATTGCTGAGTCACTTTATACAGCCAGTTTATATCAGCAATATACTTGTCGGTGAGTGGGATTTCAGTATCTCCTGACATCTTTCACTAAGTTAAATACACTGTATTTTATTTATCCGTGTGAAATCAGATTTTGCACACATGAAGCTTTATTTAAGGTTAAAAAAAAAAAAACGGATCCACTGTTTTGTTGAGCTTTTCATGGTAACTTGTATTCATACTTAGTATAATGTGACTTTTGTCATCTTACTAGGTTACTAAGAATGCTTCAGTTTAGCCAATTAGCTGTATTCTGTCTTGAACTTATACTTTTATTTGCATAATGTTCAGGGTTTTTTTAGTTTCTTTTGGAAGTGGTTTCCTTGAACTTCTCAAATCTAAAAGCTTGTATTTAGTTATCTCTGAAATAAAAAAACATAGTAAATGTTCATTTTGGTTCTTTCATATCCTTATTCTTTTTTCTTATGTTTGATTATGATCTCAATCCTTTTGATTTGTCAGATGAGTCACAAGTAACTAGAACACAAATAATGTGAATTAATAATTTCTGTCTTTGGTGGGGAATATTACAGAATGCTGTATTTGTATTTGAATGGTTTTCCAGACATTGTCTCATCAACAAACAACTATGGAGCTCCTTTGTATAGTTTTCATAAAGCCCTTGGTGTTTCAAAGCTTTAGTTACTTTTGTGAAACAGTTTAAATACTGCCATTACTCTTCTCTCCTTTGTCTTCTGTTAATTTTTGGTAATGATTGCACGTGTAAACTTTAGACCCTTGCCTGGGTAATATTTTTGTTTTTAGGTGGTGTTCTTTCTGTTATTTGTTTTTTTGTTGTTGTTCTATGTATTTTATACCCATTTCCTTAGGAATTTCTCATAGGTAATATTTTTCAGTTCCATATGTATACAAGATATTGTATTTTCTTGCCATTTTTGGTTTGGCTTTAAATTGTAAAAAGGAAATAGTTATTTATTTTTCTAATGTTAAGCTTATTTTCTTTGTATAGGAAATATATTACTTGGTTCACAATTCAAAAGATTCAAAAGGATGTTCAGTGAAAAGTCATGAGGGTATATAAAGAATTTCCTCATTATTATTCATGGCTCACTGTATGGTATTTCTTTGTATAAATGTATCGTGATTTATTTAACCAGTTATAGGTTTATGGGATTTTTTTTTTCACTGTGGTAACATTGGTTTATAACATTATATAAATTTCAGGTGTACATTGTTATGTATTTCAGTCTCTGTGTAGATTAGATTATGTTCACCACCCAAAGACTAATTACAATCCATCACCATACACATGTGCCTAATCACTCCTTTCGCCATCCTCCCTCTGCCCTTCCCCTCTGGTAACCACCATCCAATCTCTGTTTCTATGTGTGTTTTTGCATTATTTTTATCCTCTACTTATGAGTGAGATCATATGGTATTTGACTTTCTCCCTTTGATTTATTTAACTTAGCATAATACCCTCAAGTTCCGTCCATGTTGTCACTAATGGTTGGATTGTATCATTTTTTATGGCTGAGTAGTATTCCATTGTGTATATATACCATGTCATCTTTATCCATTTGTCCTTTGATTGGCACCTAGGTTGCCTCCAAGTCTTGGCTATTGTAAACAATGCTGCAATGAACATAGAGGGGCATGTATCTTTATGCATTCATGTTTTCATGTTCTTTGGAAAAATACCCAGCAATGGAGTAGCTGGATCATATGGTAGATCTTAATTTTTGAGGAATCTCCATACAGTTTTCCATAGTGGCTGCACCAGTTTGCATTCCCACCAGCAGTGTATGAGGGTTCCCTTCTCTCC
Source organism: Equus przewalskii (assembly GCF_037783145.1). Classification (NCBI taxonomy): domain Eukaryota; kingdom Metazoa; phylum Chordata; class Mammalia; order Perissodactyla; family Equidae; genus Equus; species Equus przewalskii. The sequence continues at coordinate 105,627,205 of NC_091832.1, read as the reverse complement.
ACATCCTCTCCAACACGTATTTCCTGTCTTGTTAATTATAGCCATTCTAAAAGGAGTGAGGTGATCTCTCATTGTAGTTTCGATTTGCATTTCCCTAATAGTTAATGATGTTGACATCTTTTCATATGCCTGTTGGCCATCTGTATATCTTCTTTGGAGAAATCTCTGTTCAGATCTTTTGTCCATTTTTTAATTGGGTTGTTAGTTTTTTTGTTGTTGAGATGTATGAGTTCTTTGCATATTTTGGATATTAACCCCTTATCAGATATATGGTTGGCAGATGTCTTTTCTCAATTGGGCAAATTAGGTTATCTTTTCATCTTGTTGATGGTTTCCTTTACTATGCAGAAGCTTTGTAGTTTAATGAAGTCCCATTTGTTTACTTTAGCTATTGTTTCCCTTGCTTAGTTACACGTGGTACTTGAAAATATGCTGTTAAGACCACTGTCAAAGAGTGTACTACATATAGTTTCTTCTAGAAGAAGTCTTACATTCAAGTCTTTAATCCATTTTGAGTTAATTTTTGTGTATGGTGTAAGATAATGGTCTACTTCTATTCTTTTGCCTGTGGCTGTCCAGTTTTCCCGACGCCATTTGTTGAAGAGACTTTGCTTTCTCCTTTGTATGTTCTTGGCTCCCTTGTCGAAGATTAGCTTTCCATAGATGTATGGGTTTCTTTCTGGGCTCTTGATTCTGTTCCACTGATCTCTGTGTCTGTTTTTGTGCTAGTACCATGCTGTTTTGCTTACTATAGCTTTGTAGTATATTTTGAAATCAGGAAGTGTGATACCTCCAGCTTTGTTCTTTTTTCTCATGATTCTTTTGGCTCTTTGGGGTCTTTTGTTGTTCCATATAAATTTTAGGATTCTTGGTTCTGTTTCTGTGAAAAATGTTGTTGGAACTTTGATAAGGATTGCATTGAATCTGTAGATTACTTTAGGAAGTATGGACCTTTTAACTATATTCTTCCAATCCAAGAGCAGAGAATATCTTTCCTTTCTTTGTGTTGTCTTCAATTTCTTTCAACAATGTTTTCAGTGTACAGATCTTTCACCTCTTTGGTTCAGTTTATTCCTAGATGTTTTATTCTTTTGTAATTGTAAATGGGATGGTATTCTTAATTTCTCTTTCTTCTGTTTTGTTGTTAGTGTATAAAAATGCAACTAGTTTTTGTATATTGATTTTTGTATCCTGCAAATTGACCATATTTGTTTAAGCTTCTTTGGTGGATTCTTTAGAGTATTCTAAATATAAAATCATTTCCTCTGCACATAGTGACAGTTTCACTTCTTCCTTTCCAATTTGGATCCATTTTATTTTTCTTGTCTGATTGCTCTGGCAATCCAATACTACATTAAATAAGAGTGGTGAAAGTGGGCATCCTTGTCTGTTCCTATTCTTAGAGGGATAGCTTTCAGTTTTTCCCCATTGAAAATGATACTAGCTGTGGGTTTGTCACACATGGCCTTTATTATGTTCAGGTACTTTCCTTCTGTACCTATTTTATTCAGAGTTTTTATCATAAATGGATGCTATATCTTGCCAAATGCTTTCTCTGCATCTGTTAAGATAATCTTGTAATTTCTTTCTTCATTTTGTTAATGTGTGTATCACATTGATTGATTTGCAGGTGTTGAACCATTCCTGCATCCCTGAAATAAATCCCACTTGATCAAGGTGTATGATCTTTTTAATGTATTGTTGTATTTGATTTGCTAGTGTTTTGTTGAGGATTTTTGCATCAATGTTCATCAGTGATATTGGCTGGTAATTTTCTCTTTTTGTGATGTCCTTGTCTGATTTTGGTGTCTGGGTAATGTTGGCTTAGTAGAATGATTTAGGAAGCTTCTCCGCCTCTTCAGTTTTTTGGAGGAGTTTGAGAAGAATAGGTATTAAGTCTTTGAATATTTGGTAGAATTTGCCAGGGAAGCCATCTAGTCCTGGACTTTTATTTTTGGGGAGGTTTTTGATTACTGTTTTGATATCCTTACTGGTGATTGGTCTATTCAAATTCTCTATTTCTTCTTCATTCAGTTTTGGAAGGTTGTATGATTCTAAGAATTTATCCATTTCTTCTAGATATCCAATTTGTTGGCATATAGTTTCTCATAGTATTCTCTTTTAATCTTTTTTATTTCTGAGATGTCAATTGTAATTTCTCCTCTTTCCTTTCTGATTTTATTTGTTTGAGCCTTCTGTCTTTTTTTCTTGGTGAGTCTAGCTAAAGGTTTGTCAATTTTGGTTATCTTTTTAAAGAACCAGCTCTTGATTTCATTTTTTCTTTTTTTTTTTAGTATTTCATTTATTTCTGCTCTGATTTTTATTATTTCCTTCCTTCTGCTGATTTTGGAGTTCTTACTTTTCCATTTCCTTTAGGTACAGTGTTAAGATTGTTTATTTAGGATTTTTCTTGTTTGTTGAGGTAGGCCTGAATTGCTATAAACTTCCCTTTTAGAACCACCTTTATTGTATCCCATAGATTTTGTCATGTCGCATTTTCATTTGTCTCCAGATATTTTTTGATTTCTCATTTGATTTCTTCATTGACCCAATGGTTGTTCAGTAGCATTTTGTTTAATCTTCACATATTTGTGGCTTTTCAGATTTTCTTTCTGTAGTCGATTTCTTGTGTCATATCTTTGTGGTCAGAAAAGATGCTTGGTATTATTTCAGCCTTCTTAAATTCATTGAGACTTGTTTTGTGGCCTAATATCTGATCAATCCTGGAGAATGTTCCATTGCATTTGAAAAGAAAGGGTTTTCTGTGGTTTTTGGATGGAATGTTCTATGTATATCTGCTCAGTCCCTCTGGTCTAATGTGTTGTTTAAGGCCAGTGTTTCCTTATTGATCTTCTGTTTGGATGATTTATTGATTGGTTTAAGTGGAGTGTTAAAGTCCCCTACTATTATTGTGTTACTGTCTATTTCTCTTTTTATGTCTGTTAATAATTGCTTTGTATATTTAGGTATCCTTTTTTGAATGCGTAGATATTTACAAGTGTTATATCCTTTTGTTGGATTGTTCCCTTTATCATTATGTAGTGCTCTTGTCTCTTCTTACAGTTTTTATTTTAAAGTATTTTGTCTGATATAAGTATTGCTGCTCCACCTTTCTTTTCTTTGCCATTTGCATGGAGTATCTTTTAACATCCTTTTGCTTTCAGTTTGTGAGTGTCTTTAGGTCTGAAGTGCATCTCGTGTATGCAACATATATATGAGTCTTCTTTTTTTATCCAGTCGGCTACCCTATGCCTTTTGATTGGAGCATTTAGTCCATTGACATTTAAAGTAGCTATTGATAAATATGTACTTACTGCTATTTTGTTACTTTTTTCCTGGGTGTTTTAGTAGTTCTTCTCTGTTCCTTTCTTCTTTTACTCTCTTCCCTTGTGGTTTGATGGCTTTCTATAGTATTATGTTTGGGTTCCTTTCTCTTAATTATTACTGTATTTATTATAGGTTTTTGGGTTTGATTACCATGAGGTTCATATATAATAATCTATGTGTATAGCAATCTAGATTAGGTTGATGGTCTCTTTAGTTTGACCTCTTTCTAAAAGCTGTGCTCTATTGCTCCCTTCCTTCCACATTGTGTTTTTGATATCACATCTAACCTCTTATTTTGTGTGTGTGTATCCATTACCCTCTTATCATTGAAATAGGTAATTTTAGTACTTTTGTCTTTTGACCTCCATATTATCTTCATAGGTGGTTGATCTACTGTCTTTCCTGTATTTTTGCCTTTGTCAGTGATTTTATTGCTTTTTTTTTTTTTTTGATAATTTTCTTAGTCCTATTTGTGGTCTTCTCTTTCCCACTTAAATAAGTCCCTTTACCATTTCATGTAAAACTGGTTTCTTGGTGCTAAACTCCTTTAATTTTTTCTTTTCTGTGAAGCTCTTTATCTCTCCTTCCATTCTGAATGATAACCTTGCTGGGTAGGGTATTCTTGACTGTAGGTTTTTTCCTTTCAGCATTTTAAATATAGCATGCCACACCTTTCTAGCCTATAAGGTTTTGGCTGAGAAGTCAGCTGATAACCTTATGGGGTTTCCTTTGTATGTCACTTGTTGCCTTTCTCTCGTGGCTTTTAGGATTCTCTCTTTATCTTTAATTTTGGACATTTTGTTTACAATGTCTCTTGGTGTGGGCCTCTTTGGGTTTATCTTGTTTGGTGCATTCTGTGCTTCCTGTATTTAGATGTTTATTTCCTTAGGTTAGGAAAGTTTTTCAGCTGTTATTTCTTCAAATAGATTGTCTGCCCCTTTGTCTTTCTCTTCTGCTTCTGGGACATCTATAATACGAATGTTAGTGTGCTTGATGTTGTCCCAGAGTTCCCTTAGACTATTCTCATTCTTTTTGTCTTTTTTCTTTTATCTGTTCAGCTTGAGTGATTTCCTCTAGTCTTTTGTCCAGCTCGCTGATCCATTCTTCTGTATCATCTACTCTGCTACTGAGTCCCTGTAGTGAATTTTTCATTTCCAGTATTCTTCGTTTCTCATTGGTTCTTTTTTACATTTTCCGGTTGTTTGTTGACATTCTCACTGTGTTCATCCCTTCTTCTCCCAAGATCAGTGAGCATCTGTATGACTTTTTGTTTGACCTCTTTGTCAGGTAGATTATTTCTGTTTCATTTCGTTCTTTTTCTGGGGTTTTGTCCTGTTCATTCCCTTACTTGGAACATATTCCTTTGCCTCCTCATTTTGCCTCTTTCTCTGTGCTTATATCTATGTATTAGGTGGGTCAGCTGTGTCTCCTGATCTTAGAGAAGGGGCCTTATGTAAGAGATGCCTTTTAAGGCCCAGCAGTGTGCTTCCCTCTCATCACTAGTTCAAAATGTTCCCAGAGTGACCCCTGTGTGGGTACATGTATCTTTCTGTTGTGGCAGGGTTGCTCTTGCTGCAGGTGTCTAAGGAACGTAGGCTGTCCCCCTGGCTGGCTGGTTGTAATGCTCAGTTGTGTGGGGCTGCTGTGGACCCTTTAGTCAGTTTATCAGGTTTGGGGAGCCCCAGCACTGTTGGCTACAAGGTCTAATAGCACATTCCTGTTGAAGTTTTTCTAAGTGAGTAGGCCCTCAGCGTGGCTGGTTCCTAGGCTCAGGGGCTTACAATTGCTGTAGGGCTCTGGCCTACACGGCTGTTGTCAGCTCTCTCAGGCTTGCAGCTGAGTGGAGCTGGCCCCAGGCATGGGAGTACCCAATTGTTTCAGGCTTTGGAAGGTGGGGCTGGTCCCCTATGTGGCTGTTTGTGAAGCACAGGTCTTCTGTCACTGATCAGCGGCACCCTCCACAGGTCCACATACACGTCAACACAGTCCTGTCCCATGCACACTTCCTGACCCCCTGGAGTGTACCCAGTCACCCCACTGCAGAAGCCCCACACACTCCACCAATGCCCCACCCACTCCACCCACTTCTCACGCATGCCCTGCCCCACAGAGGTGGACTCACTCACCTGCCTGCAGAGCATCGAGGCACCCAGTCTGTGCAGGCTGACAAATTGCCTGAGGGCTTGCTGTTGGGTGGGGCCAGTCCCTACAGCAGGCTGCCTGCCCTGGCTGAGCTGGATTAAATCGGTGCTCTAGTGGATGGGGCAGACCCTGGGCTAAAAGGCCAGGAGAAGAACTCCAGTGGTGTCTGCCAGCATTTGTGTCAGCACGCCTGTACTAGGTCACAATAATGGCTGCCACCAGTGTCTCAGTCCCTGGAAAGGTCTTACCTCTCACTGAGATGCATCAGTAGCTTATCAAGTGAGTCTCTCTTCACCAAAGGACTGTGCACCTTTCTTGTTGTTTTAGGTTGCTTTCTGAAATGGGTGAATTTGTGTGTGGGCCCTTTAAGAGCTGGGTTTTTTGCCCACTTATGTCCAATAGCTTTTCTAGGGGTGTCCCCCGTTGTAGTTAATAGCCAGCAAAGCCAGATATTATGACACTCATCTCAGTTGTACAGTCTGCAGGATGCTCTTAGTGGTAACATTCCCTTGCTTGGGTCCCCCGCTCCTCCAGGGAAGGCTGTGTAGCTTAGGGTTGCTTCTGGTCAGCTGTGAAGTGCTGTGGCTTGCAAAGGTGGCTTTTTTCCTCTCCAGAAGGAATTTCTGCCTCTTCCACCTCAGTCAGGGCTGTCCCTTGATGCAGGGGTTCTTTTTATCCAGTTTTCAGTTCTCTCTCAGGGGTAATTGTTCCAAGAACAGTTGTAGCTTGGTTGTGTTCATGGGCGGAGGTCAGTTCAGAGTCTACCTACGCCGACATCTTGACACAAGACCTGATGGGATTTTCAGATTGTTTCTAATCTTTTGCAGCTGCCAAAATGCTACAGTGAATGACCTTTTTACATTTGTTATTCATACATGTAAAAGTATATAAGGTGAATTCCTGAAAATAGAATTGGAGGTCGAAGATGTATGCATTTGCAATTTTGAAAAATATTACCAAGTTACCCTTCAAATCACACTCCCACCAGCAATATATAAGAATGCCTGTTTACTCATACTCTCAGAAGTGATTATTTCCGACTCTGCTTTTTCAAAATATATATTCTTATAGATGATACATTTCTTAGATTTAATTTGGTTAATAAAGTTCTTTTTTACCATGTTTTCTTTTAGTCACTTCAGATACTCTCTCTCAGACACTTCACACTTTTCTCAATCTGCTAGCAAAGGTTATTTTTGTTCTTGATAAATGTCTATAAAGTATCTAAGAAATATCTGTGCTTTCTGTAGAATCAATGCTTTAACATGCCAGGCTTTCTTTGAGTATTGTGAAGAGAGAGATTTTAAAATTTGTCATTTGCATGACATAACTCTATACTGTATTTAGTTTCTTAAATGGATAGATATTGATTCTTTTAAAATTATTTAGTATTTAGTGATTTGGAACAGGGGTTTAAAAATTAGATCTCATCATTTTGACTGTCATCTCATACCTACCCAGGGGGAGCGCTAGGTAGCAATAAAAACACTGTAAGACTTTGTAGAATTGCTTCTTCTGTCTTCCTTCACATCTTTGTGGGACACATCTAAAGCTAATTGATTGGTGTTCTGTCTGGTATAACCTGAACGATTTTAGTCTGTTTGTTTGTAAAAACTCCAAATTTCTGGACCTCTTAAGATCTTTACTGTTATGTTGGGGGATAGGAGGTTTGAGGCCCAGGAACATACATTTTAAAAGAGTACCACCAGGTCATTCTGATACAGATGATGTGAAAGGCTCACTTTGAGAAATACTCATATAAAGTGTGTGTACACTAAAAGAATGTGATTTGGACAGCTAAAAACATCTCAAGAGTTCCTGGAACTTTATTGGTCATCTAGTACAGCTTCTTGCTTAATATACAAACTCTTATTTATACCATTTCTGATAAAGCATCCAGTAATGTGGAGTATAGGATTTAAAGGCAGTCTATCCCATTAATTGAATAACTCCAGTTAAAAAAAAAAATCCTCCTCATTTAGGAAAGTTGCTGCCCTTAATGCTGTGCTGAGTGACAGTACAGATTAAATCTAATTCTTGGATGATAATGACTTTGTCCCCTTTACTCTTAAGTCTTGTGAAATCTTTTGCAGTTCTTTGATTCTTAAAAACCTAAGTTAATTTAATAGATCAGTTACAAATGGAGAGAGTATTGTATTTTAAGACTTGATTTAACTTTCCAAGAAGTTTACAGAAACAAGTTTTTCTACAGATGTTCTCAGATATTCATTTTGTCATTTTATGGAAGTACTCTTTTTCTTTTTTAAGAAAAATTCTTAGGCTTGCATTTAAAAAGGCATTTACTATTATTTGCATAGAAAATAATACAGAGCAATCTGGTAAAAAATTCTTTGGATATTAAAAAATAGCTGGGCTTATATTCATTTTCAAGCTTTTTAAGGTATATTTTGTGAATTTAGTATCCCATTAAGATAAGGTCGTCTGTCTAAATACTTCATCAATGTTTGTCCAGAGATATTTCCATCCAGGAGTTCTTTTTGCATGCTCATTTGAATTGTACAGTTGGATTGTAGAGAATACCAAATGGTGATTTCCTCCTAGTAAAGGAATCTATTTTAAACATAGTTCATGGGACTTTTAAGAAGCATTTGACAACCTTAGAGATTCTGTTATTCATTCCTTTCCATTTTTTTTCAGATCAGTAATGTGAGGTTCAGAATTTTAACAAAATACTTACCCCAAATCATTCAGTTTGCCTCTTGGGAGAGCCTGGATTCAAACTCAGTTTGTGTAACTTCTCATGCCGCTGCTGTTTGTATTAAATTGAGTTTTGAGAGCTTTGAGCATAGCCAGTGACTAGAACCTCTGCTATGTCTGTTAAACTTGACACTCCTGAAACAGGTGCTTTTCCTTCCTCCTCTTGGGCTGGTTTGTACTAGGAGGTCAGTAAGTGTTCCATGAATAAATGCTTTGAGTCAGCATGTTTTAGTTTTGAAAGTGCTTTTATTTTTCTACTTAATTCTGCTGCCTGGAACACTTGAAAAATAAATTTTATCTTTTATTTTTTACTCTTGTTGCACATTAGGCTCTCCTGAGAAGCTTTTAAAATAATATGGGAATGGTACTGGTATTAAATATCTTAATCCCTAGTGATTCTAATGTACATCCAGGATTGGTAATTACTGCTCTCTGATAATCTAATCTTTTATATTCCTTTTTCATCATACCTACTGTATGCTAGGGGCTGTGCACTATTACGTAACTCTCAGGGGCACCATTTGCATAAAATACAGAATGAGGATTTGGAATACAAAGACAAGATGCTTCCTGCCTTTTATGTCTTCTCCTGTCCGGACATCAGTTGTGTTTCACAGGAACATAATTTGTTTTCTCCAGATGTTCTGTAGTATGTGGGTGATGGTGTTAAAATGTAATCCCTCAGACTATGATGTTCCAGATTTGGTATGACCAGTGTATAGTTCTTTAATAATGTTGTATTCTTTGATCTAGACACTGTATTTTTATTAATGCAGACTTAGTTTGTATTAGCTGTTAAAGCAACCATTTCTGTTGACTTAGATTACGCTTATGGTGGACTAAGCTCCTGAGATCTTTGCTCTATGAAAACCTGTCAGATCAGGTCTGCTGTAATCTTTGATTAGATTTAACCTTTGACTTTAAACTTTGATTTTCATGTTATTATTTCATATTATTTTGAATGAATCAAATAAAAATTTACCAATTATATGACATAATTTTACAGATATAATTTTCCAGGAACAAGGTTTAGCCTCAAGAGAAGCATACGTATATAAAGGCCAAAAATAAAGTTTCTAAGAAAATATTAATATACTTATTTTTTTCATTAAATTAGCTTTTATACTACCCCATTAAAACATCTAGGTGAAACAATTTGATGTTTAAGAAATCTTACGTGGATTTTGACTTGGAGGATTTTTTTCTTTTTCCAAATGTGTCTTGCTATTTTAGGCACAACCAGTGTCTCATTATCTTACTACAGTATGTCTTAGTCTGTCTGGGTTGCTACAAAAAAAATACCATTGACTGGGTGCCTTAAACAGCATTTAGTTCTCACATTTCTGGAAGCTGGGAGGCCCAAGATCAAGATGCTGACAGATTCAGGGTCTAGTCCCATTTCTTGGTTCACAGATGACCGTCTTCTCACTGTGTCCTCATATGGTAGAAGGGGTGAGGGTCTCTTTTATAAGGGTACCAATCCCATTATGACCTAATCACCTTGCAAAGGCCCCACCTCCAAGTACCATCACGGTGGGGGTTAGGTTTCAGCATATGAATTTTATAGGGACACATTTAGTCTATAACACAGTTTGTAATAAATACATAACATTTTCTTTTGAATCCATGTCTTCTGTTCATTATAGATACAGTGACTATTCTACAGACCCTGTTTCTTCCCAACTTTTTTTCAGTGCCCAAGTATATCTTTAATATAAGTAGCCTTCACTTATTGATATCTCTTGATTTGGAACATTCGAAGGATGCTTAGAAAAAAGGATGTCAAAAGCAACTCATCTTCTTTTACCTCATTTTCTGGTTCCCAAATAGTCATGATAAATGTAAGCTCAGTAGCTGTCTCAACAATTCTAATGATGTGTAGAAACAAAACTTTGTTAAATGTGTCTTATGGTATATAAAGATTCTTTTATTGTGAGAACCTCTGACTCTCCTAAGGAGGGAAGAGAACTGATTTTGAATTATTAATTTTTAAATAGGAATGACTGTTCTCTAACTTCTTTTTAAAGTTTGATGCAGCCCATTATTTTATGATAATGACATTGCATCTTTTTGAGCTCCCTTCTTCAACAGTTATTTTAACTGAGAACTCAAAGCTTTTGGTATTGGCCACAGTTTTAACCAGAAATGGTCATTCTTTGAATTACTTTGTGTTGTGAAACTGGAACATTGTGGTACTAGAACAGTTGTAATTTGTGGCCCTCAGATGTAGGAAAATAACTTACTTTCACCAACTATTTCTCAGCCACATTTATCTGCTGTGTTATGTTCTGGTTTTTTGCTGTAGTCTGAGAAATGAAGATAGAATGAGCCAATTTACTCTGGCAGAAGCCTCTAAAAACTACCAGTTTCTTTCTCGGTCAACTCTGGCTCTTTGCTCTTATTCACTGGAATGTCAATTCATTATTTTCCGTAGAAGATTCTTTTTTGAATTGAAATTCTGATTGTCATTACCTTGTCTTGCTTCTGGCAAAGAATATAGAAGTAGCTGCTAAGAGAGTAAAAGTAGGAAGGGGAAGGTTGCAAGATAAAGGATGAAGAAATGGGCTTTCGACTATTTCCAATCATTTTTTTCTTTTGATATAGTCTTGATATTGAACTTCTGAGTGTTGTGTTTTTGCTTTCTAGGTGATGGGAATTGCAGTGATACTAGAGGCTTAGAAATCGCTATCAAGCAACGTGTTGATGATGCACTCACTTCAAAACTTCCAATGTTTTACTTGGTCAACAGGCCTCATATTAGTTTAGTACCTTCTGCATATTCACTTCAGACAAACTTGGAGTATAAATCCCTAAGTCTAAATTGGGCACAAGGGGACATTTCTTTGGAGATTGTGGATGGCCTAAGTGGGAAGATCACTAAAAGGTTAGCATTACTAATTTCTTTAAAAATCACATACTACTTAAGGAAAAGAATACATTTTAATAGAATTTTTTTATTCTAACTTTTTTTGGATACAGTTTTTTGAATTCTGAACAACAGTAATAATAGTTACCACTAATTGAGTGCAATTGTGCTGTAGGAATTGTACTAATTTAAAAAATTTTTTTCCTGACAAGGAAACAGGCCTGAAGAAGGTACGTAACTTACTGAAATTACATAGTAAATGGTGGAGCCAGTGTTCAAAATCAGTCTCGAGAACATATGTTTCTCCAAGTGTCATTTCATGACCATTAGCATTGGAGTCTCCCAGGTATTATTTATGAACACTTAAGTGTGAGAACTACTGTACTATGTTACAGTGCCTTCTTATAGTAACCCTGTAGGTTAGGTGGTATTGTTCTTTACAGATAAAGAAACTGAGTTTCACACTGAGGTTAAATATCTTGCTTAAAGTCACCAAAGTAGTAAGTGACACAATTAGGATTCTCTTCTGGACATTTCATTTCCAAAGCCCTTGGTCTTAACCATAATACACTATGCCTTTTACACATTTCTTTGTAATATCCCTGCTATTGATTATCAGGTAAAACTGAAACTCTTCTTTTTGTGTGAACCTACGTTTATAATGAAGTAATGAATGATGATGAAAGTTTAAATGCTTAAATTTGCTTTCTTTGTGAAGATGGATTTAAATTAAGACTACATACAAAAGTTTCTTGGTATGAGCTTGGCAAGCATGCTATTGATTATTTCAGCTAAGATGAATCATACTATTTATGCTTTGAATCAGCATAAAGAAGTATATCACTCTTAATAGACTAACTCACACATATAAACAAAACATATTCTGTGAAAGAATAAAAAACTGTTTACTGAAAACATAATAGCAAAACAGAGATGAAATTAATAAATATAAAATGAGCTTAACTCATTTCTTATGGCTAGATGCTTTCCAGATGATTACAAACAAAACGATTGTGATATAAATATTAGACAAGGTGTAATTCAGCCCCAAAACATCACGTAAGGCATAGGACACTTTAGCAATATAAAGTGTAATTCACAAGACAGAACAGTTATGAATATCTGTGCAACGAACAACATAGTATCAACATTCATAAAGGAGAAATGGAAGATAAGAGGAAAACTAGGAATTGACTGCTAGTTGAAACAGTAATGCACCTCTTTCATTTCATGGTAGGTCAAGTAGACAAAACAATAAGCAAGAATATAGCAGTTTTAAATAATAGTAAGGTGGATTTGATTATTTAAAACTCTGCACCATAAAAATATAAAATAAACCTACTTTTCAAGAACTTACAGAATGTTGACAAAAACTGTCCATCTGTTCGGCCACAAAGAAAATCTCAAATTTTATAACATAGAAACAATGTGTGCAGTATTTTCTGAGTGTGGTGCAATAAAACTGTAACAAAATCAGAATACTAGAAACTTCTTTTACTAGGGAAAAAAGTTCTCTAACTTTTGACTCACAGGGGAAATACAAAATGAAATTGCATAATATTTAGAAAACAAAGATATTGAAAGCATTACATGTCAGAACTTGTAAGAAATACAGCTAAAACAAAGCTGAATGGAAAAATCAATTTTTAAAATGCTTATATCAACAAATAATGGAAATAAATTAGGCAGAATGAAGAAATTAATAAAACTAGAAATGTAAATTAAAGAGCTAAAAAAAGTTAAAAGTAACCATAAAAAGCTAATTCTGTGAAAAAATATCACTAGCTAATCTCATATAATAAATGATAAGGGAGTCATTACTCAGAAACAGAAAAAATTAAAAGAATCATAAGAAACTTCTTTGCTCAGCCATGCAAATATTGTTTGAAAACCTGGATTAAATCATAAATTTCTAGAAAAAAAATTTCTAAAACTGGTATAGAAGAGGGAAAAATCTAAACAGATTACTTTCATGAGAAAATTATCAAGAAAGTGCCCTCTTTCTCAAAGTACCATTCTGAGGTGGTTCAGAGGAATTTTATAAACCTTTAAATAGCAGAAACTTCCAATGCTATCTAAAAAGATGGAAAACATCCAAATGCTTTTATGAAGCAAGTGTATCATTGATACTTAAACTTGATAGAAGATTGTTGCCCCTCCCCAAAAGTTACAGACCAAGCTCACTTTTATATCCAAGCAAAATTGCTCAATAAAATATTAGGGAGCAGAATCTACCAGCACTTTAAAATAATAGGAATGTGAGGATAGTAACATAGAAATAATACCAGATTAGAAACTCTCAATAATGTAATTTGTCATATCAGTTGGTATAGGGAAAACACCATATATTCATCTCTGTAAATTCTAAGAAGGCACATAGTACCTCTCTACAGCTATTCTAATAAGGATACTCAGTAGAAAAGGAATATTTAGATATTTTTGTTAAGGATAAAATGTATCTTTATTACTTTAAAAGTATTATCATGATTGATGATGAAATCTAGAGGCCTTTCCACTAACATCCAAAACGAGACATGATTGTTTACTGTTATTTGACACTTTACTTAATGCATTTAGATGAAAGAAATGAGAGATATAAAATATTGGAAAGGAGGAGGTAAAATTACCACTCTCTGCATATGGTATCGTTTTATACCAGAAAAACCCAAAAGAATCATCTGAAAAACTACCACAACAAAAGGTATCATGGTGGAAAATTAATATATAGAGATCAGTAGGCTTCATACACAGGAATGTGTGTTAACTATTGCTGCATATAAACTACCTCAACACTTAGTGGCTTAATGGGGCTGCCCCAGAAGCAAAGCAGTTAAGTTCGCACACACTGCTGCGCTGGCCCACAGTTCCCCAGTTCGGATCCTGGCTCGAACCTACACACCGCTTATCAAGCTATGCTGTGGCAGCCATCCCACATATAAAGTAGAGGAAAATGGGCACGGATGTTAGCTCAGGGCACGTCTTCCTCAGCAAAAAGAGGAGGATTGGCAGCGGCTGTTAGCTCAGAGCTAATCTTCCTCAAAAAAGAAAAAAAAAATACAAAAAATTTAGTGGCTCAAAACAACCCTTTATTACTGCTCACAAGTCCTTGGGTCAACTGCGCTGGATTTGGTTGGGCTCCCCCCGTGTCGGGATTCAGCCGAAGGTCAGCTTGGCTGATCTTAGAGAGACAGCTGGGCTCTGGTCCACGTGTTCTCCCGTCATCTAGTAGACTAGTCCCAGCTAGCTCACATGGCAAAGGTGAGATAAGAGAATGAGAACGCAAAGCTTCTTGAGCCTGAGGCTCAGAACTAGCACATTGTTCTGTTAGCCAAAACAAGTCACAAAGCCGGTCCAAATTCAAGGAGAGGAAACATCAACTGCAGTTATTGATGGGGAGAATATGAAAAGTCACGTTGTAAAGAGGATGGAGACAGAATTGAAGGATTTTGGCAATCTTTGTAATTGCCAAACTAATAAAAAGGTATAATGAAGGGAAAGAGGTACAGTAGCAAAAAAGTTCTTCATCTGTGGACCCACTTTTATTAAAAACATAGAAGTAGTATATATCTATGTATGCGTACATACACACATGCATATATGAAGGGTGGTGAGGTATGTATATTTTACTTTTTCTAGTGAGTTAAAATTTGCATACAGTTGAATACATTGTACAATTTCTTGAGTTATGATATATGTATATACCTCTGTAACTACCACTTCAGTCAAAATGTTGGGCATTTTCATCATCCCAGAAAATATTTCTGTGCCCTCTTCCAGTCAGTCCCTGGTAGAACTATTGTTTGTTGATTTTAATCCTTGCAACTTCCAGCATAAATCATTGAATAATGATTAGTGAATGTTTCATTCTTTTCTGGTTTAGTTCCCCATTTAAAAGTGGTATGTCAATGGCAAGTCGGCTTTGTAAGGCTGCAATGTTAAATCGATTTAATCTGCTTGCCAAAGAAGCTAAAAAAGAAGATTTGCTTGAAGCTAGTACATATCATGCAGCTAAGGTAAGTCCTTAAAGGAATAGAGTTGATCATAAAATTTAAGACAACGATAATGTGGTACTTCTGATGATGATACATACCAAAAGTTGAATAGTTCCTGAATATAAGATAGTGCCATGTAGTGGTAAAATTAATTTTTAAATGAATATGCCAGAAATTGGTTATATAAATAAATGTCAACACTTAAAGTAGCTACCTCAGTATGTTGTGTGCTTAGTTTGACAGTATTGCTCAAAACCTGCTGTCGCACCCAGAAGAACAAGATGGTAATAAAATTTTTTCTGTATATGATATTAACTATGCTACCTATAGAAGTCAAGCATTCTGTAATAATACTTTAAGCTATCCATATGAATTAACTGTGAAACAGCTTGAATTTCAGCATGTGATTTGAGCCTAAGTAGGTGATATAGATAGCCTTTTTCTCTCTTTAAAAATATTTATTCTTTTTTAGTATTACTAACATAATGCATGCTTAAGTAGAGAATTTGGCAATTTTTTTAAAATAAGAGGAAGAATATTATTGGTTATTCCACCTGCTATTCAAATATAACCCTTATTAGTCTTTTAATGTAAGCATTTTATTTCACTTTCTTGTCATGTATGAGTGTATATTTTTGTGCATATATATTTTAAAATATTAAGATCATAATGGATACGTTTTTAACCTGCTTTTTTCATACGACAAAATGTGACATGAACCATTTTATCAAGTTATTAAATATTAAATGCAAATGGTTTCTGATAACATAATTTCAGTTTCAGTAATGATAGAGTATTGTGTGAAAGTCTCTTAATTTCACACATATCTTAATACTCAAACTGTGTAATCCCAACCTGTAAAGCAACTGTATTAACTACAGGTTTGTGTGTATGTAAACACATTTTTGAGTATAAAAGCTTATCTAGACAGTTTCTGGTTTTGGCAGCTCTTTAAGGTTGCAAATC
Organism: Equus przewalskii; assembly: GCF_037783145.1. Lineage (NCBI taxonomy): Eukaryota > Metazoa > Chordata > Mammalia > Perissodactyla > Equidae > Equus > Equus przewalskii. Next base: position 105,611,194 of record NC_091832.1, on the reverse strand, counting down.
ATCTCTATAAAAACAAGTATAACACTGGACAAAATTGTCAAAAAAACCACCTTTTCTCAATTCTGGAAATTTACTAAAGGCAGAAAACACATTGAAAAGTGTATATTTTTGAAAAACTGCTAGAACTTCAGGTAAGAACAATAGGAGTTTGTGGATCTTTGCCCGAGGGAGTTCCTATTCTCTCTCCTTCGTTGCTGCTAGTTTGAATGGCAAGAACTGTAGTTTTACCGGAGTGAGCATGCCACCAAACACAGATTTGCTGCCAGAGGGGGCTGGACTTGATTTGGGGCAAAGGATGAAAAATTTGCATCTTTGTCAACTAAAAGTGGCAAACCTGGGGAACAAATGGGGAAAATCTGTGACTTTGCTGGCCCAACATTGCAGTCCTGCTTGGGGCAAGTGGTGGATCAACTCGTAACTTAACAGGTAAAGTTTGGAAATGAAAGGGCTGAGACAAATTCTTTGCATATCCCTGACAGAAACTACACTCATGTACAAGGAAGACCCAAGAGAATCTAGTAAAGAGTGAAGGTGTGAAAGTGAACTATCTGCACCATTAAGCACACTCCCCTGCGCGCGCGCACACACACACACACATTGATCAGAAGCTGGGAGCCCTACAGCATCAAGGTGTTAGAGCACAGTGTCTGTGGAAATAATTTGTTTATCAATAAGCAGTGCAGATACAGGGTACCCATAGGAAGCCAGGCTAAAACATAAAAAGAAGAGTGAAAAACTGGGAAGAGAAAACAGCAGCCGCACACCATGGGGAAAACAGATCTCATAATGTAAGCATGCTAAGTTTTTAAAAACTACAACCTTAGAAAAATAAAACAGAGTCCAGAGTTGCTGCAATATATTATCGAAAAAGTCTTAAGTTTCAACCAGAGGTTATAGGATATGTAAAAAGCAGGAAAGTGTAACCTATACTCAGGAAAAATAACAATCAGTAGAAACTGGTTTTTAATGGATCCAAATGTTGAATATAGCAAAGACTTAAAAGCAGCTAATTATAAATATGTTCAAAGAATTAAAGAAAAATATAAAAATGTATTATTAAATATGCGTTCTCAGTAGAGAAATAGAAACTACAAAGAAAAGAACCAATTGAATACTTTGGGTTGAAACAATATATAATAACCGAAATGAAAAATTCTCTAGATGCACTTAACAGCACATTTGAGATAACAAAAAAATCAGTGACCTTTGAAGATATTATCAATAGAAATTATTATGTTAAAGTACAGAATGAAAACAGTTTGAAGAAAAATGAACAGAGCCTCAGAGATTTGTGGAACAATATTAAGTGAACCAACATATGTGTACTAGGAATCCTAGAGGGAAAGGAGAGAGAAAAAGGGTCAGGGAAAATATTTGAAGAAATAATGACTGAAAAATCCCCAAGTTTGGTGAAAAACATTAACAGATCCAGGAAACTCAGCAAACCCCAAGGAAAAAAAAAAAATAAAGAAGTATCCACACCTGGATACATCGTAGTCAACCTGCTTAAGACCAAGATAAAGAGGAAATCCTGAAAGAAGCAAGAGGAAAAAGTTATCAACCGTAGAACACTACATTTAAAGGCTGAATTCTCACTAGCAATAATGGAGGCCAACCCCAAATAGCCGAAGCAATCTTGAAAAACAACAGCAAAGCTGGAGAATTCACACTTATTGATTTAAAGGCTTACTACAGAGCCATAGTAATCAAGATAGTGTAATACTGGCTTAAAGATAAACATAGATCAATGAAGTATAATTGATAGTCCAGAAATAAACCCTGGCATTTATGATCAATTGATTTTTAACGAGTGCAAAGATCATTCAGTGGGGAAAAAATGGTCTTTTCAACACATAGTCCTGGGACAACTGGGTGACTACATGGAAAAGAATAAACTTGGACCTCTACCTCATACGATATACAAAAATTAACTCCAAATTGATTATAGACCTGTGTAAGAGCTAAAATTATAAAACTCTCAGGAGAAAATATTTGTACAGCTGTATACTGCGTAACAAAGCTTTGGACAATGATGGACCATATATACAATGGTGGTCCCAAAGATTAGTACTCTATAGCCTAGGTGTGTAGTAGACTATACCATCTAAGTTTGTTCAGATAATGCTCTGTGATATTCACACAACAACTAAATCACCTAACAATGCATTTCCCAGAATGTATCCCTCTTGTTAAGTGATGTGTAACTATACTATTAAGTTAGAGAAAGGTTTCTTAAGTCTGATACCAAAAACACAATCCTTAAGAGACAAAAATATTTTAGACTTCATTAAAATGAAAACTTTTGCATTTCAAAAATCATGAACAAGGGGCTGGCCCCGTGGCTAAGTGGTTAAGTTCCTGCACTCTGCTTCGGTGGCCCAGGGTTTCACCGGTTTGGATCCTGGGCGCAGACATGGCACCACTCATCAGGCCATGCTGAGGTGGCATCCCACATGCCACAGCTAGAAGGATGTGCAACTAAAAATCTACAGCTATGTACCGGGGGCTTTGGGGATAAAAAGGAAAAAATAAAATCTTTAAGAAAAAAAAAGCAAGAAAATCTTTGCAAGTCATATATCTAATAAGGGACTGGTATCCAGAATGTACGAAGACCTCTTGCAACAAAATAATAAAAAGACAGATGACCCAGTTTTTAAAATGAGCAAAGGATTTGAGTAGACATTTCAACAAAGATGATATGCAGATGGCCAATAAGCATATAAAAATATATTCAACATCATTAGTCATTAGGAAAATGTAAATGAAAACCACAGTGATATACTATTTTACACACACTAAGATATAGCTATAATAAAAAAGAATGATATTGACAAATGTTGTCAAGGATGTAAAGAAAATGGAACCATCATACATTGCTGGTGGGAATGTAAAATGGTGCAGCTGCGTTGGAAAACAATTTTAACAGTTCTTCAAAAAGTTACATATAATGAGTTATTCTGTGACCTAGGAATTCCACTCCTGGGTATATGCATAAGAGAATTGAAAACATGTACCTACACTAAAACTTGTACGTAAATGTTCATAGCAGCAGTATTCATAATATACAAAAGGTGGAAACAATCCAAATGTTCATGATCTGATGAATGGATAAACAAATTATCCATACAGTGGACTGCCATTCATCCATAAAAGGGAATGACGCTCTGATACATTCTGCAACATGATCAGCATTGAAAACGTGTTAAGTGAAAGAAGCCAGACACAAAAGTCCACATATTGTATGATTCCATTTATGTGAAATGTCCAGAATAGGCACATTCGTAGAGACAGAAAGTAGATTAGTGGTTTCCAGGGTCTGGGTCTAGGAGAGAATGAAGTGACTGCTGATGGGTACAGGATTCCTTTTTGGGGTGATGAAAAAGTTCTTAAATTAGTGGTGATGGTTGTGTAACTTTGCAAATATACTAAAAGTCATTGAATTGTACACTTTGAAAGGGTATTTTTAAGAAAAAATTTTTAAATATTGGCACCTGAGCTGACATTTTCTGCCACTCTCTAAAGCCCCCTGGTATACAGTTGTACATTCTAGTTGTGAGTGCCTCTGGTTGTGCTATGTGGGATGCTGCCTCATCATGGCCTGATGAGTAGTGCCATTGTCCACACCCAGGATCTGAACTGGGGAAAACCCTGGGCTGCCAAGACAGAGCATGCGAACTTAACCACTCGGCCACAGTGCTGGCCCATAAAAGGGTGAATTTTATGATATGTGAATTATAGCTCAACAAAGCTGTTAAAAAGGAAACAGTGGAGACCAAAATGCAGTGAAATCACGTGTTCAAAGTACTGAAAGAAAAAACCTGGAAATCAAGAATTCTATAGCCAGCAAAATAATCCTTCAAAAATAAAAAGTTCCCAAGTAGGCAGTAAAATTTGTTAGAACTTCCATAAAAGGAATTTCAGAGGAAGTCCCTGAGGCTTGGAAGAAATTATACCATATGATAACCAGTCTACAAGGAAGGAATAAAGAATCCCGAAAGTGATAATTATGTGGGTAAATATAAAAGACATCTGTATTTTTTCTATTTTTTTAGAAGCTGTTTTAAACAATTTTAACACTTTATTATTGATTTTGTAACATGGATACAATATAAATGGCAATAATATAACAAAGGATAGGGAAAGAAATGTATCAGGATTGAAACAAAGTTTCTGTATTTTACCAGAGTTAAGTCAATATGAATCTGAAGTAGAATATGAAAAGATAAAGAGCCATATTATAATTCCTAAAGTAACTGTGAAGAAAATAACTGGAAAATTATGGATGAAGTTTCACCAGAGAAATTAAAATGGTGTACTAAAAATGCAGTTTTTAAAAGGCAATAAAGAAGAAGCAGAAAAGTAAAAGACATGGGACTTCGAAAATAGTGAAATGGCAGACATAAATCCACTCTAGCAATAATTATATTTAATTTGAGTAGACCAAATGCTCCAGAGAAAGGCAGAGATTGGGTAAAGAAGAAAGATCCAACTATTTGCTGTCAGCAAGAGACACTTTAAATTCACATACACAAATAGACTGAAAATAAAAGGATGAAAAAAAGACATAACCTGCAATCAGTAGCAATAAGAGAGCTGGAGTGTTTATATTAATATCTAACAAATGTACATTAAGATGAAATATCAGAGCAACATTTTATACTGGTAAAAAGGTTAATACATCAGGAACGTGTAACAATTACATATGTTTGGGTGTAACAACAGAGCCCCAAAATATGGAAGCAAAAACTGACAGAATTGAAAAGTGAAAAGGACAATTCTGTAATTATAGTTGGGTGTTTTAATACTCCTCCCTCAGTAATTGATAGTACAACTAGACAGAAAACTAGTAAGAATATAGAAGGCTTAACTAACTCTACCAACCAACCAAACCAAATGGACCTCTAGAGAACCCACTGCACAACAGCAGAATATATATTCTTTTCAAGTATATAAGGAGCATTCTCCAGTATGGACCATATAGGCTGTAAAGCAAGTCTTAGTAAGTTTAAAAAGATTAAAATCATACAAAGTATGTTCTAATGATTATGGAATTAGGAATCAACAATAGAATGAAATCTGGGAAATCATTATATAAATGATTAAGTTAATTTCCTCTGAATTAACTCGACCTCTGAATAACCCATGAGCCAAAGAAGAAATTATAAGGGAAATAAGAAATATCTTGAACTGAAATGAAAATACAACATATTAAAATTTATGGAATATAATTAAGAAGTGCCTAGAAATTTATAGCTTTAAATGCTTATATTAGTAAGAGAATCATAAAATCAGTTATTTGAACTTCCACCTCAAAAAGTTAGAAGAGTAAATTAAAACAAAAGTAGGTGGGAAGAAATATAGAATGGGGTAGAAATCAATGAAATAGTAGGGAAAAAAATCAACAAAATCAAAAGTTGGTATATTGGAAAAAAAACAAAATTGATAATCCTTTAGACTGAGAAAAAAATGAGAAATGAATGAAAGAAGGGTCATCACTGCAGACCCCAAAGAGCTAAAATAATTCTAAGGAAATATTATGAGCAACCTTTTGTCAACAGATTAGATGAAATGGACACATTCCTAGAAAGACATAAATTACATAAACTGACTAAATAGAAAATCCAAATTGAACTAAAGAAATTGAATTCTTAGTTAAAATTCTTTCCCTAAAGAGCGAGTGTATATATGGCTCCACTGGTGAATTCTATCAACGTACAAGCAAAAAATAATACAAATCATGTGAAAGCTCTTTCATAAAATAGAGGAGGAGAGAACACTTTTCATCTCATTTTGCAAGGCCAGTATAACCCTGATACAAGGATGAAACTGGACAAAAACATAGAAGAAGTGAAAACTACAGGGCCAGTCCTGGTGGCCTAGTGGTTAAGTTCAGCACGTTCCACTTTGGAGGCCCAGGTTCTCTTCCTGGGCATAGACCTACACTGCTCTGTTAGCAGCCATGCTGTGCTGGTGGCCCACATACTTAAAAATAGAGGAAGATTGGCATAGATGTTGGCTCAGGGCAGATCTTCCTCAGCAAAAAAAAAAAAGAAAACTAAACTACAAACCAGTATCTCTCAGGAACATAAATGCAAAAATTCTTACAAGATATTGACAAAACCAAATCCAGCAGCATACAAAAAGATTATATACCCCTCACCAAAAGGTTTATTTCAGGAATGCAAGGTTAATTCAACATCAGAAAATTATTTGATGTAAACATATGAATAGGTTCCAGTTCAAAACCCACATATGTATCTTAAAAGATGTCCAGAATGCATTTGACAAAATCCAACACCTATTCACGATAAAAATGGTGAACAAAAAAGAAAGAAAAGTGAACTTCCTCAACCTGATAAAGGCATCAACTGTTGACATCACACTTAATGTCGAAAGACTGAATTCTCACCCCCTTCCCCACCAAGATTGGAGAAGAAAGCAATAACGTCTCCTCCCACCACTTCTATTCAACATTGTTCTGTAGCTCCTAGCCGGTGCAGCAAGGCAAGAAAAAGAAGGAAAGGCATTCAGACTGGAAAGAAAGAAGAAAAACTTTCTTATTTCTAAATGATGTAATCTTGTATCTAAAATATCCTGTGGAATCTACCAAAAACAATTATATCATGTGAATGTAGCACACGAGATAAGAACAATATGGAATAATAAATTGTGTATCTATATACTAGGACCGAACACTCCAAAAATAAAGTTAAGGAAACAGTTTCATTCACAGGAGCATAAAAAAATACTTAGGAATAAATTTAATAAAAGAAGTGTAAGACCTATACACTGAAAGTGATGAAACATTGCTGAAAGAAAGTGAAGAAAACTAGTTAAATGGAGAGATGTACCATTTCATGCTTTGGAAAACTCAGTATTGTTAGGATGTCACTTCTCTTGAAATTAATCAATGGATTCAATGCAAATTCTGTCAAAATCCCCCCAAGCTTTTGTGTAGAAATTGACAAGCTGATTCTAAAATCGATATGTAAATCCAAGGGACAGAGAAGAACCAAAATAATTTTTAAAAAAGAACAGAATTGGTAGACTTACTCTACATAGTTTCAAAACTTGTCATAAAGCTACAGTAATCAACACAGTGTTTTGATGTAACGAGTGACATAGGTCAATGGAATCAGAATAAGAGTCCAGAAATAAACCCACATACTTATAGTCAGTTGATTTTATACAAAGGTGCCAAAGTAATTTAATGGGAGAAAGATTAGTCTTTTCAGCAGATGGTGCTGGACTTAGTGCTTAACTTAGACTTAGATCAGTTATACAAAAAAATTAACTCAAAATGGATCGTAGATCTGAAAGACCTAAAACTATAAAACTTCCAAAGAAAACGTGAGAAAATGTTTGTATTCTTAGGTTAGGGAAAATTTTCTTAGATATGACACCAAAAGCACAATCCATAAAAGAAAAAATTGATCGTTCAGACTCCAAAATTTAAACCTTGCCTTTCAAAAGTCATCATTAAGAAAATGAAAATACAAGCTACAGACCGGAAGGAAAAAACTTGCAAAGTTTTACATCTGACAAAGGTCTTGGATCTAGAACATATAAAGAACTCTTACAACTTAATAAAAAGAGGGCAAACAACCCAGTTCTTTAAAGTATGGAAAAGAATATGTACAAAAGGCAAATACACGTATAAAAGATGCTCAGTCTCAGTCATTAGGGAAATGCAAAGTCAAACCACAATGAGATACCACTGCACACCCACTAAAATCCAAGACTTACCAGGCTAGATATTGTGGAGAAACTGGAAACCTTTTGCACTACTGACAGGAATGTAAAACGATACAACCGCTTTTGAAAACAGTTTGGCAGTTTCTTACCTTACCATGTGATTCAGTACTTCCTGGGTATCTATCCAGGAGAAACAAACTTATGTTCACACAAGACTTATACATAAATGTTTACAGGAGCATTATTAATAATAGCCAAGAACTGGAGAAAATTCAGATGTTCATCAACTTGTGAATGCATAAACAATGTGATATATCCATACATTGGAATACTAATCACCAATAAAAAGGAGCAGACTACTGATACATGAAACAACGTGAATGAATCTGAAAACATTATGCTAGCTGAAAAAAGCCTGACAGAATACATGGTATGTTAATCAATTTATGTGAAATTTTTCAAAAAAGCAAAACTCTGGAGACAGAAAGTAGATTAATGTGGTTGCCTGAGGCTGGGGCCAGGAATACAGATTGACTGCAAATGTACAGTCAAGTGGAACTTTTTGCGGACGATGGAATTGTTTTGTAACTGGACTGTGGCAATGGTTGCATACCTGTATAAATTTACTAAAATACATAAAACTCTATACTTAAAGTGGGTGAATTTATGGTGTGTAAATTATGCCTCAGTAAAACTGTTTTTGTAAGTTCATCAGTATGTTCATTTATAAAAAATGAAATAAGCCAAAATATTAATGGTGGTTATCTATGGTTTGGGAATTACAGGTGATTTTTATTTCCTCCTTTATAGTTTCTCTATTTTTCAAGTTTTCTGTAAGGAGTTTGATTACTCTTTTAATTAAAAATGTTAAAAAAGAAGAAAAATTGTCTTTTAGGAATGTTGGGAAGGACAGTTTATTTTTGAGAAAAATAGGAATTCAAGAAGATTTTCATTAATTTTTAAAATGTGAAACTAAAGAAACAAGATTAGAACTACTTACTTTTCATAAGCCAAATTCTGTCTATATTCTGTAATTCCATTTTTTTCCTTTCTGCAGTGTATGTCTGGATCCTATCAAGAAGCTAAAACTTTGTTGAAATCTTACTTGCAGCAACATGGCTATGGCTCCTGGATTGTGAAATCTCCCTGTATAGAGCAATTTAGTATGTGAATTAGGCAATCCACTGTCTCATTAAAAAATCTTATTTTTTGGTGTGTTTTGACTAGTAAAAATGTTTTAAAAATATTGTTGGTTTTCAGCTTTCAAAATTAGTGTCTTAAAACAACAGTGTCCAGAGATTGCTGAAAATTTGTAAATATTTATGTCAATTTACATTGAAACATTAGGGTTTTTAAAATATTTTTTTGGAAAATAATTACCTTATTCATTATGTAGCAATTTTGTATTTATTTTTGCAGACATTATAAGGCCATTACCCTTTTTGTAGTTTAAAAGAGAATTCATTTTTTTTTTTTAAGTTTTTGCTTTAAAGCTATCCATACAGTAAAGATAGTCAACATTGTGTCCTGGTATCTCACTTACGATTCTTTTTTAAATTAAAAATTAGAATCCAAGAGTACAAATAACAATTCTTACTCATTTGTTGATTAATTCAACAGACGTTTGAGTGCCTAATATTTGCCAGTCACCATGCTATGTGATAGGAAATAAACAGTAAGTAAAACATCATTTCTCATGTCAGAGAAGTTCATGAATGCTAACTGCACATATAAGTGCAGAAAAATGTTAACCATGTTAGGGAATAATTTGATAAATTATTCTGATAATAGAATATGATCATAAATACTTTAAATAAGATTGCCCGTTTCAAGTGTCCTATAAGATCTACCCAAATTTTATTTAATCCTTTATACTTTAGAATAGTACATATTTCTAATAATAGATCAATAAAAGACTACTTAGCTTTATTCTTATTTACACAGTGATTAGATGAAAAGAGAAAGTTTAGTTAGTTACTGTTTAGTTAGAATATATATCTTTAGGTAAAATTTTGACTTTGTCCCTCTTAGCTTGTACCTTTATTAAATTTATAAGTCTCACATCCCTCCATATGAACTATTATAATCTGTGATGAGATGGATGAAGGTTTTTTTGTTTTGTTTTGTTTTGTTTTTTGTCTATTCAAAAAGTATGGTAGATTTTAGTTGATGAACATTGAAGTCATTCTGGAAAGACTTATGTGTCTTTCAGTAGAGGAGACTATACTTATTAATATTAGGGTTAACCTCGTGAAATTGCCATTTCTTTGGTAGGTTAAAAAGGGTCAAATATGAGCAATTTCATATGGATCAACATAAATATACTATTAGTAAGTTCCATTTACATCAGTAAGGTGATATTTATTGCTTAGTTCTCTAAAGTGGTATTTCCTTGGTAAATACTTTTAGTTTCTTTCCTTCCACAGCTAATTTCCAGCCTTTATTTGTATTATTTTACTTCCCTTTGATAGTAAATTGAGCTTTGAAAAAGATAAGATCTTTTGCTTTCTCTTGAAGACTCTTCACATTTGTGGGTATTTTGCTTTTGGCTGACACATAAAATAACGAAAAGCGCCAGGTGGTTAATATCTGTCTCCAGAAGTTTTGCCTAACTAGTACAAGGCCCTGTATTAGACACTGCCATGAGAATCTGTAAAAGACAATTTAATTTACTTCCTCAAGAAATTTACAGGTTTAAGGGTAAGATACAGCAAATATACCCAACTGTTTTACAGACGGAATCTAGTGAGTACCACTTATTTCTTCAACACATAGTTACTGAGTCTCTATATATCATGTCTGCTCAATTACATGTAGTGTTTTGGTTTAGAGAAAGGAAAGATTATATCTAGGGTGGAATGTTAAGAGAGACTATATAAAGGAGATGGCATTTAGTAGAAGGCAGTCATTTAGTAGAAGGGGCAGGAGGTGGACATGAAACACAACATTGACCTTTATGACTGTGACTGTTATAAGTCATTTAATCTCTCTTAGCTCAGTTTTTTTCTTTGTAAGGATGAAATTGATACTGGTGGTTGCCCTTTGTTCAGAGAAGGAAGCTTGATAGGGCTTCATGCTGCCCTTCATCAAAAGCAGCAAAGCTTGTTAACTCCTTTATGTATTATGTATTGGGATTGTACAAGATATTTTGCTTGAAGAAAAACTTGTAAATTCAGACTTCAACTTCTGAAATTGTTCAAAACCCTCTAAACTAGTTGCATCTAAGTTTAAGACCTCTTTTAGCTCTAAGGTTCTGTTATCTGAGGCAGACATTGAAGGATGGGTAAAATTTTGGAGGCTGAAATGGGAGAGAGAATACATTCTAGTTGGAAATTGTAAAGCAAAGATTAGAGGGGGAAGTGTTAACAGTGTTTGAGGCCAGAGTGTAGAACATTGGATGGAAAACTTAAGAGTTGTATTTAGCCGGTGTTCTCAATTTGTTGTGCAGAAGGGAGCCCTTGAAGGATTTTACGTAGGGAAATGACGTACATTAAAACAGTGTTTCACAACATTTTCTTTGTTTACTTAATAGGAAATTTTCAAACATATCGAAGTAGAGAGAATAGTAAATGAATCCCCAGTACCCATTAGCCAGGTTCACTAATTATTAAAACATGGCAACTTTATTTCATATATACCTCTCCAAACTGAATTATATTAGAGCAAATATCAGACATATTCTTTCATCTGAAAATACTTCTGTATGTATCTGTAAAATGTGAGGACTCTTTAATGCGTACACTACACGTGTGCATAAGCACAGTTCAGTTAGCGCACTTTAAAAGTTAATAGTAATTCTCCCATTATCTCATAAATGTATAGATTGTTGAATCAAGGTCAAAATTACATCCATATATTGGAATTTATATGTTAAGTATCTGTTAATTTATAGATTGCCTCACACTTTTTTTTTCTTTTAATTTAGTTCTTGGAAAAATAGTCCTTTGCTTACAGTTTTCCACAACCTCATTTTTGCTGCTTACATCTTCATGATGTCATTTAACATGTTCATCTGTCCTCTGTATTTCCTGAAACTGTTAGTTACATCTAGAGGCTCTCAAATTCAGGTTCAGTTTTTTAGTAATAATACTTCATAGGCAGTATGGTGTACTTTCATCATATGACACAGTGTCTGGGTCATCTGTCTTTTTGTGGTGTTAACAGTGATTGATCATTGCCTAAATCCATTACTTCACTAGGGTTGCAGGTGATATTCAGATCCTCTTATTAGCTGGAATGCTTCCATTAAAAGAAATGTCTGCTTATGAATTCTTTGAGTACCTGGGATATAGCTGGTACAGAAAAGGCTGGATTGTTCCCCTTTATTTATGTTTTTGAAATAGTTGGTCCCCTGTCATCCTTTAGAGATGACCAATGATAATTTTTTTTAGTATCGTTATGAATTTAAACATAGTTGTTTTTCAATCATTACAATTCATATTAAAATTGTTCTCTTTTGCCAACAGGAGCCTTTTGTAAACATCTCTTGGTATTTTTCTCCTAGTTGATGTTTCTGATGCTATTTTAAGTAATATCATTTTGTATATTTTATTTTTTCTTTGTTGCTGATATATAGACATACAACTTATTTTTTTACGTTGGCCTTACATGCAGTAACCTTGCTAAATTCTAATAGTATATCTCTAAAGCTCTTTGGATTTTCCTCATATGCAGTCATGTTATATGCGAATAATGACAGGTTTATTTCTTCTGTCTCAATCTTTATCTTCTAATTTCTTTTTCTTGTTTTTTTTGCACTGGCTGTGACTTCCCAGTACAATGTGAATAGAAGTAGTGAGTGGTGTCCTTGTCATGTTGGTGCCTGTATCTTTTAAACATGATCGTAGTAGTCATTGTTAGCTTCCTTTCTTTCTCTTATGACAATGTTCTTGCCTCATCCTGTGCATTTAAATGTCGCCCCAGACTTGGAATCAGTCATTTCTCTAAAGAGTCCTAGTTGCTTTTCGTGGAAAGTAGGTTTAGAAACCATAGTCTGGATGCTAAGGAGGGTACCTATTAATACTAGGTTGGTTATTTTTCCTTAGGTCTTTTTATTTTTTTCCAGAAGGAGAAGCTTGAAAATATGTTATTAATTTAAGATAATATGTCTAGTTCATACTGAAATAAAAAATAAACCCAAACCTTGTTGCTCAGGAGAGGTACCACTCCAAGATACTCTGATTGAGCAGATCTGTGAAGACACTCCAAATCTGCCTTTTAACAGGTTAATTACAGATAATTTGATTCAGGTAGTGCTTTGACCACACTTTAAAAAACACCACTCTACAGAATAATATGAAGTTAGTAGTGGCAGAAGTAGGATTGGCCATGGTTTAGTAGTGAATGGGAGATGAGGGTTTGGAGGCAATGTATGAATTCGTCTTTTTGCAGCGGGGAGGGGGGGGCACATGGTGGGGAAGATTGGCCCTGAGCCAACACCTATTGCCAATCTTCCTCTTTTTTTTTTTTTGCTTGAGGAGGAGTGGCCCTGAGCTAACATCTGTGCCAGTCTGCCAAAGTGGAGGGCACAAACTTAACCACTATGCCACCAGGCTGGCCCCCGAATTCTATTCTTTATTGCAGCTTGATGGTGAGAATAATATGGATGTGGTTAGTTCTTTTTTTTTTTATGTTTGTTTATAAGATTGGAGAGATTTCATCAGTATGCATGAATTTATAGTGGAGCCACCTAATGTTTATGACTTGTTTGGAGAGGATAGTGGATGTTAGCCAGGTCAGAGAATTGGCCCAACTGCAAGTGAGTCAGCTCTGCTTAGGGAATCTTTGGTAATGTGAATGCATTACTGAAGTGGTTCAAGCCAAAATGGGGGAAATAAACTATGGATAAAGAGAAGAATTGAGTGGAGGTAAAGCAGTTTCACTGAGGAAGGGGCAGATAGGAGAGAACAAGAGATTGTGTTCAGGGTATTTTCAAAGTTTGAATTCTTAGAGATTTAACCCTGGCCTATATTTTATCATGCTCCACTCACCCTCAGTCTAACTCACTTATTAGGAGAAATAGTACAATAGTTAAAATATAGACCTAAATGGTGGCTTATGAATGGAGATTTAGTTTTCAGTCCCTTCAGTCTTTGAGGGGCCAGTGTGGGGCCAGGGACAGCTGGAACCCTGAACTGTCAACTGCCTTTGGCAGTCTACTATTCACCTCTATGTTCAGTAATGCCATTTTCTTATCTGTGCCTTGGTGTGAAAAAGGTTAAAAAGCAATATTCTAAATTTTTTAATGAGAAATGTGGTATTTATCAAGTATTAAGGCAGTTCTAGAAGGGGATAGGACATTTAATTATATCTGTTATAGAAACTTAGAAGTTTTTAGTGAGGAGGTATTTTTGGATAATTATATTTCATTTTGCACATAACGTGAAGCGACGTGACTGAGCATTAGATGAAACTTGTAAAACATAATTTGAGTATAATATATACATGAAATATGTACAAATACTTTGAAAATATTGATGGGGACTGGATATTAATGTCAAGCTTCATAATAATGGTTAATAAAGGATCACTGTGTCTTTCAAGTGCAAGTTTATTTTCTTTGAGAACAAGCTGAAATTGGTGGTTCCTAGATAAAGATAATTGTTCTTTGATGTGAGAAAGGAGAAAGAATATTGTTAAGTAAACAGGAAGCATGATAATTTCCTCTTTAGCAATCTTTTGATCCTGATACCATCCTATAAATTAAGTTGACTTAAAGTGCAACTTAATACTTTGTCACTACTTGTGTTATAATAGATGTCAAACATATTTGATTTTGTTTACTTTAATAGCTTTAGTAGTACTAAAGAAGTATCTTGAAAACCAAAACAGTATTTGTTCCTGGAAATAATATAACATGTTTCTGTGGTTAAAAATTCTGCTGAGCATGAATTGCCTTTCTTTATGGTATTTTTAAGTCTGAATTATTTTCTCTTTTCATAGAAGCTATAATTTTTGTTTGTTCCATGATGGTAGAGGTGAAAAGGTGTACTACTCGAAGAAAACTTTAAATGAGCTATTGCCTGAGAGTTATAGTTTTAGTTGTTCTATAAGTATTATTTGCTTTACACTTTGACTGTAATATAGAGGAAATTCACTATTGTACAAGCATCTAATATGTAACTTGTTTGGACAGATGACTTTATGAGATTTTTAAGCTATGTCCAAGGATACTTTTTCAAAATTTTAGTGATTTTTAAATTTTTTCTAGCAACTCTTTTTGAATTGTTTCATTAATAGAAAAATATTTTAAGTATAGTTTTATATCACTTTCAAATCAAACTTCGAATATGTTAGCTCTAAGACTGTCAGAGTTTACTGTATTTGAGAATTGAAAAATATGATAATGGCATTACCTGCAATGTTCTGTACCATAGGAAATTCTGTGATTTTGTTTTTTGGAGTCCACCAGTCTCCCAGTTCATTCACTGCTTCCTGCTTCTATAATGATACTCTTTTCTTCACCCAATTTGAATAATTCTGTTTCTTGAATGTATCCTGTCTTTACTTATGCTTTTCTCTCAACTCTGTACGACTGAACATCTCCACTCCGTCTTACATGTAATGACTTATATTTTGTAACAGTCTATTTTGATAACTTAATTTTGAAGGCATTCTAATGCTCTACATTTTTACTCTCCCTCACCAACATTTTTTGTCTTTGTAGAAGATTTTGTTTTCTTTTTTCTCCCCAAAGTCCCCCGGTACATAGTTGTGTATTTTTAGTTGTGGGTCCTTCTGTTTGTGGCATGTGGGATGCTGCCTCAGTGTGGCTCGATGAACAGTGCCATGTCCATGCCCAGGATCCAAACCGGCGAAACCCTGGGCCACTGAAGCAGAGCATGAAAACAACCACTTGGCCACGGAACCGGCCCCCAACACTTTTTGATTTTGATGTCACATTTTACATCTTTTTCATCTTGTGTATCCCTTAAATATTTTTTTTTACTACTTTTCTCTTTTAACCTTCATATTAGCTTTATAAGTGATTAATCCACTACCTTTACTATATATTTACTTTTACCAGTGAGATTTATACTTTCGTATGTTTTTGTGTCACTAATTAGCACTCTTTCTTTTCAGCTTGAAGAAATCTCTTTAACATTTCTTGTAAGATCAGTCTAGTGGTGATGAACTCCTTTGGTTTTCGCTTGTCTGAAAAATTCTTTCTCTCCCCTTCAATTCCGAATGATAACTTTACCAGGTAGAGCATTCTTGGTTGGAAGTTTTTTTCTTTGAGCACTTTGAATATGTTTTGCCACTCCCTTCTGGCCTTTAAAGTTTCCACTGAAAAACTGGCTGATAGTCTTATGGGGGTTTCCTTATATATACAAGTTGGGTTTTTTTTGCTGCTTTTAAGATTCTCTCCTTGTCTATAAGTTTTGACATTTAAATTATGATGTATCTTGGTGTGGGTCTCTTTGGGTTCATCTTATTTGGAACTCTCTGGGCTTGGCTTCCTGGATCTGGATGTCTGTTTTCTTTCCCGAAGTCAGGGACGTTTTCAGCTATTATTTCTTCAAATAAGCTTTCTTCCTCACTCTCTCTCTTTTCTCATTCTGGAACTACTATAATGCGAATGTTAGTCCACTTGATGTTATTCCGTAAGTTCCTTAAGCTATCTTCACTTTTTTTTCATTCTTTTTTCTTTTTGCTGCTGTAATTAGGTGAATTCCTCTGCCCTGTCTTTGAGTGCGTGATTCATTTCTTCTCCTTCATCTAATCTGCTGTTGAATCCGTCTAGTGTGCTTTTCAGTTCGGTTAATATGTTCTTCAGTTCTATGAATATATTCTCCAGTTCTGTGACTTCTGTTTGGAACTTTCTCATATTTTCTATCTCTTTGTTGAAGTTCTTACTGTGTTAATCAGTTCTTCTCCCAAGTTTGGTTAGTGTCTTTATGACCATTACTTTGAAGTCTTTGTCAGGTAAATTACTTATCTCTGTTTCATTAAGGTTTTTTTCCTGAGGTTTTATCTCGTTCTTTCATTTGGAACATACTCCTTTGTTCATTTTACCTGACTCTGTGGTTGGGTTCTATGCATTAGATGAAGCAGCCACATCTCTGAGTCTTAAAGCATTGGCCTTGTGTAGGAGATGAACCTTGTTGTTCAGCCCTGCTTTAGCTCTTGGTTGTCTCTCAAACCTTTGTGCTTGTCCAAGCAGTCTGTTTTATTTTTAATAGCTCCCAGTAGTTGAGGGTATGCTAAGACCAGTCATTGTCTCAAAGGGGAGGATCTCAGTCAGCACCTAGATTCAGGCTGATTTGAAGCCAGACCCTCGGGCAGCAGCTTTTGAACTATGCAAATATATACAGTTCTGTTGGACTGCAAGCCTAAGCCCTGTTGGCTCCCAGAGCCAGGGATCTGGAGGTGTCCCCTGAGCAGCAGTCACAAAAATCAGGGCTCCAGACGAGTGTATAAGCTCCTTTCTGGGAGATAGCCGTGAGCTATTGCAAAGCAAAGGGAGAGAGCATCGATGGTGTCAGCCCGCCTACGTTCCCTGAGATCACCTCTGTAGCCTCTAGATGTATGCCAGACCTGAAGCTGCCCCTAACGCCAAAGCTCCAGGATTAGCCAGGTAGGCGTCCTTCACAGAAAGGCTGGGGGTGTGTTCAGTCTGCTGTCTGTGAAGTGCCCTGTGGGTATCAGCCTGCCAAGAACTGTCTCACTGATGGTTACAGTCCTGTGGGACCCAGAAACACAAGGCCCCTTGGCCACAGGCACCAGGCAGTCATCTAGTATGTCCTGGGCAGCAGCTGCAGAAACCAGGGCACCAGGTTTAAAATGTAAGGCACCAGACATATGTAAGAGCTCCTCTCTGAGAGATGCTGGCACTCTGGAATGTGGCAGAGGGAGATGATGAAGATGGCAGACAGTGGCTGGAGTGAGACAGAGGGGAAGTACAAAGACGGCACCTGCTGAAAAAAGAAAAAGAAAGGAAAAGAGGTGACACCCACTGGCTTTAGCAAAGCAGAGTGAGAGCAGGCAGATGGCTCTCACCAGCCTCTGTCCCCAGAGAGTATCCCAGCAGGCCCCTACCCCTCAGACCAATGCTTTAAAATTAAGAAATGAGTCTCTTTCACATAGAGTCTTGGCGCTTTTCAAAGGGCTGCTTCTGTGCTGGACTCTGGGGCAGGTGAGTCTGAAGGAGCCCTTGAAAAGCCATTGCTCAGTTCACCACAGCCTTGTGAGTTTCATGGGTGTGAGCCCCGTTGGTCTTCAGTGACATGTTTTGAGGACTCATCTTTCAGGTGCTAGTCTTAAAAGTTAGGGTGCCTGCTGTGGGGTATGAACCCTTTGCTCCTCAGGGTGAAGCTCCGGATTTTGAGTTCTGATTGTGAGTTGCCACACCAGGGGTGGGGTTTGTCGCAAGCTTGTCTCTCATTTGCCCAATGTGAAGAGTTGCTCTGCCAGTTTTTAGGTTTTTTTCAGAGAAAATTTTTTCATACATAGCTATAGATTCAGTATATCTATGGGAGTCCTATGTCACCATCTTGAATCAGAACCTCTCCACACCATCTTTACCCAGGTTCTTCCCATTTTAGGGACAGTTCAAAAATAACATTTGCATGAAATGTTTTCTGAAACCTCCTAGTTCTAAATGCGTCTCCTGTCTCTGAACTCTTATGTATCCTATTCCTTTTGCCACATTTATTTTCACGTGTTATCACTGTTACTAAATTGTCAATTTATTCATTTTTTACTTACTGCCTCCTAGACAGTGACTTTCCTTTAGTAAATAGTTAATCAACATTTGCTTATTGAAATCTTTTATCGTTTTTATTCTTTTCCCCAGGAATGAAAGGTACAGTTATCCCTCATGTCTGGAAACAACGAAATTTACTACTACAGAAATTTGGAGCATTTCTGGGTCTCTTAGATATATGTTCTTATAGACAAATTGTTATGCTTGATCATTTACTGCTAGGATTTTAATGACTATATCTCCTGTGTAACTTGTGTACTTACTAAGATGACTTGTATTTTTATTTTATTTTGTTTTGTTTTGTTGTATTTTATTTTATTTTGGTGAAGAAGATCTAACATCCGTTGCCAATTTTCCTCTTTTTTTTTCTTGCTTGAAGATTAGCCCTGAGCTAACATCTATGCCAGTCTTTCTCTATTTTTTATATGAAATGCCTTCACAGTATGGCTGATGAATGGAGTAGGGATCCAAACCTGAAAACCCAGGCCACCAAGCGGAGTGTGTGGAACTTTAACCACTTAGCCATGGGGCCGGCCCCAGATGACTTGTATTTTCAAAACCCAAGAACTTTCTGCATTTATTAAGAACGTATGTGACAATAAGTTTAATGTGTTCTTTTTTTTTGCAAAGGAATTATTTTTCTCTCAGAATTTAAAGAAGCTTTTGTTTTGAAATAATTATAGGCTCATAAGAAGTTGCAAAAATAATACAGAGAGATCCTGTGTACCCATCCCCCACCTTCCTTTAATGGTACATTTATGTAATTATAGAACAGTATCAAAACCAGGAAATTCACATAGGCACAATTAACTAAACCACACAACTTACTCACATTTCACCAGTTTTCATATTTACTCCTTTTTTTGTGTATAGTTTTATGAAATATGATGTATAGATTAGTATAACTACCAACACAAAGTACAAATTTGTTCCATCACCACAAAGGAACTCCCTCAGGGTTTATAGTCAAACCTTCTCCCCAACCTCTGGCAATCTGTTCTATCTATAATTTGTCATTATGAGAATATTATATAAGTGGAATCATATAGTATGTTTGGAAATTGGCTTGTTTCACTCATTATAATGGCCTTGAGATCAACCCAAATTGTTGCATGTATCAATAGCTTGTTCTTTTTTTATTCCTGAATAGCATTCCATTTTATATATTACCACAATTTATTTATCCCTTCACCCATTTAAGGACATTTGGGTTGTTTCCAATTCTGGCTATTATAAATAATACTGCATTGAACATTCGTGCATTTTTTTATTGTGGTAAAATATACATAAACTTTAGTGTTTTTTTTACCATTTTTAGGTATATAATTGTATTAAGTACATTCACAATGTTGTGCAACCATCATCATTATCCATTTTCAGAACCTTTTTTATCATCTCAAACAGAAGCTGTACCCATTAAATAATAACTCCACACGCCCTTCTTCCCCCAGGACCCTGGGAGAAGTGGTAATCTATTTTCTGTCTCTATGAATTTACCTATTCTAGGTACCTCTTATAAACGGAATCATACAATATTTATCCTGGCTTATTTCACTTAGCATAATATTTCCAAGGTTTGTTCATTCTGTAGGTGGTATCGTAATTTCTTTTTTAAGGCTGAATAATATTCTGTTATATGAGTATACTGCGTTATTTCTTGTTGTTTATCCATTCATCTCTTGATGGACATTTGGCTTATTTCCACCTTTGGGCTATTGTAAATCATGCTGCTATGAACATGAGCGTACAAGAACGTTTGAGTCCCTGCTCTCAGTTCTTTTGAGCATATACATAAAAGTGGAATTGCTGGATTATATGGTAGTTCTGTGTTTAACTTTTTGAGGAACTACCACCGTTTTACACAGTGGCCACACCATTTTGCTTTCCCACAAGCAATGCACAAGAGTATCAGTTTTTCTGCGTTCTTCCCAACACTTACTATTTTCTGCTTTTTTGGACATAGTGCTCAAGGATTTTTTTTTTAAATTATGCCCAGTTGACTGGGCAGCATTTGTTGAAAAGACCATCCTTTCTCCACTGAATTATAGTTGCACATCTGATGTAATCTTATATACGTTGGTCTTTTTCTTTTGCATTGCCCTATGCTTATGTCAATACCACATTGTCTTACTTATTATGTAGCTTTATATAATGTCTTGATATTTGGTAACATGAGCCCTCCAGCTTTGTTTTCTTCAAGAATGTCTTGGCTCTTTTAAAAAGATTCTTTGTATTTCCATATAAATTTAAGGCTCACTTTGTTGGTTTCATTCCCCCCTCTGCTGCATACACTTATTTAAAATCTACTCAAATTTTTAATGGAATTAGATTAACTCTACAGAGAATTAACATCTTAAGAATATCGAGACTTAGAATTCATGAACATGGTATATCCTTTCGTTTATTTACGTCTTAATTTCTCTTAATTATGTTTTGTTTTCCAGATAGAAGCGTGTGTATTTCATGACATTTATTCCCAGTTATTTGATGTTTTTTGGTGCTATTACAAATGATCTTGTTTTAAAATATTCTCTGTTTGTTCACTGCTGGCATATAAAAGTACAATGGACTTTTTTGTATATTAATCTTCTTAGTAGTAATCTTACTATGTTCACTCATTAATTCTAATAGTTTGTAGTTCCATATTCTTTTGGATGTTGTATTTATACAATCACATCATCTGCGAAAAATGATAATTTTACTTCTTTCTAATCTTTTATTTCGTTTTCTTATTACATTTGTTTAAACCTCCACTATGCCATTGAATAGAAGTGGTGATATACATCCTTGTCTTACTCTTAGTCCCATACTCAGAAGGAAAGTGTTCCATATCTCATCATTAACGCATTAGCTGTATTTTTGTAACAAAATACTCAGATTAAGGAAATTCCCAACTATTCTTAGTTTTCTGAGTGCTGTTAATTTTTATTTCAATTTTAAATGACTTTTATACACTAATTGAGTTGTTTCATGTGGTCTATATAGGTTTCTTTTTTTTTTTTTTGTATGTGATGAATTACATTTTGTTAAAATATGAAACCAATCTTGCATTGCTGGAATAAATCTAACTTGGTCACATATATTATCTTTTATATATGACACTGATTTTAATTTGCTAATATTTTGTTAAAGATTTTGGCATCTTTCTTTATCAGAAATATTGGCTGTATTTCCGTTTTTTAGTAATGTTAGTTTGGTGTCAAGGTTATGCTGACCTAATTGAGTTTTGAAGTATCCATTCTTTTTCTACTTTGTCAGATTGGTTGTATAAGATTGCTAGTATTTATTCCTTTACTATTTCAAAGAATAGAACAGAAAGGCCATTTAAACCTGGAGTTTTTTTTATGGGAAAGATTTAAATTACAGATTCTCTTCCCACTTTTTTTTGACCATTATTTCTTTAAATATTTTTTCCGTCCTCTTTCTCTGGTATTCCTGTTACATACATGTCAAACCACTTGATATTATTCAACAAGTCATTGAGGTTCAGTTCGCTTTTTATTCAGCCTTTTTTCTCTTTGTGCTTTAGTTTGATAGTTTCTCTGTGATACTGTATTTAAATTCATTGATCTTTTCTACTTCATTGTCTAATCTCCTGTTAAGCCCATCTAGTGAATTTTTTATTCCATATATTTTTCATTTGTAGAATTTCTGTTCTAGAACTTTAGTTCATTTTTACAATTTTTTTAATAGTTTATTTGTGTGTATGTGTGTGTGAGAGAGAGGAAGATTGGCCCTGAGCTAACATCTGTTGCTAGTCTTCCTCTTTTTGCTTGAGGAAGATTGGCGCTGAGCTAACATGTGTTGCTAGTCTTCCTCTTTTTGCTTGAGGAAGATTGGCCCTGAGCTAACATTTGTGCCAATCTTCCTCTATTTTATGTGGGATGCCACGACAGCGTGGCTTGATGAGCAGTGCTAGGTCAGCACCTGGGTTCTGAACCTGTGAATCCCAGGCCATCAAAGCAGAGCATGCAAACTCAATCACTATGCCACTGGGCCAGCCATAGTTTACATTTTTATAGTTTCCATTTGTCTGTTGTATTCCCTATTTGTTCCTTCATTGTGTTTAGCTTGTCCTTAAGTCTTGAACTTATTTAGAATAGCAAATTCCATCATTTTTATTCTGTTCTTTGAGTGATTTTTCTCCTGGGTATAGGTCACAGTTTCCTACTTTTTCACATGCCTGGGCATTTTTGGTTTATGCTGGACCTTATTGATGCTTTCTTGTTGAGTTTCTGGGGTGGGTTGTCTTATTTTAAACAATGTTGAATTTTGTTCTGGGATGGAATTAATCTACTTGTGGATCATCTTGAGTTTTTCAAGGCTTCCTTTTAAGCTTTGTTAAGGCAAGTCTAGAGTAGCCTTAACACTAGGGCTAGATTAGTCCAACTTATAAGGCGTGGTCTTTCTAGTGTTCCTGCCAAATTCCCACGGTAGTCAACAAGCTTTCTCTACTTCAGCTTATTGGAATTTGAGCATCTTCTAATCCTCTGTAAGCCTCAGTGGTTGTTTAGGTCACAGTTTTTCACTACACATTCTTTCTCTGTTAGTCACTCCTTGTGGATCTAGCCTTGTGAAGTCACACCCCTAAAAAGGCACAGCTTAGTGACTCGGAAAAAAAAAAGTTAAAGGTCTTCTATACATATTTCTGCGGCAACTTTTCTGTATAGCTCTCATCTCTCCAGCATACTGTGCCACAAATTTCGGTTGCTTCACTAACCTTGAAACTCTCTAATCTTTGTTTCTGTAGTTTAGCAAGGTTGCTATGCTCTGCGTAGGGCTCACCTTATTTGTGTTCATTTTCTTAGGTGTCACATTTGTCTGCTGCCTGTTCCTCAATGCCCTAATATTATGGTTATTTATAAGAGGAGGGCTAGCCTGGTACCAGTTACTCTCTCAGAACTGGAAGGAATCTTATTCTATGTATTTTGAAGCTATGGAATTACTAGATGAATCAAATTTAGAATTGTTACATCTTCTTGTGGAATGAACTTTTTCATTATGAAATTTTCCTCTTTATCTTCTGCTTTAAAGTCCTCTTTTTAAAATTATTATCACTACCTCTATGTTTGGGGGGATTTTTGTTTTTTGGTGTTTGCATTATATGTATATTCCTTTTCGTCCTTTTACTTTTAACCTTTCTTTTTATTTAAAGTATGTTTTTTATAAATAGCGTATAGTTGGGAGTCATTTTTATTTCATCATACAGTCTTTTTTTAATTGGATTTTATAGTTCATTTATGTTTAGTGAGATTATTGATGGATTTTGGCTTAAGTCTTTTTGCTCTTTTCTGTTTGTCTCATTTCTTCTTGGTTCATTTAGTTTATCTTTATTTCTCCTTTCTTTAGCTTATTTTTAATACTACATTTTCCCCCTTCTTATTTTTTAGTTATACTATTTTAATAGAGGTTACCCTATATTATAATATACAAATCTGACTTATTACACTTTAACTAAAATTTATTCTTTTAGCAGTTCCCAAACAATGCAAGTATCCTGCAACATTTTAATGCCATTTATCATCTTTTGCCCTTAGTTCTTTTGTTGTCAAATATTTTACTTAAGCATATGTTAAAATGCCACAAGACCTATTGTCTTCTTAGTCACTGTTTACCCTATGTGGTACTCTCCATTTCTTTTTTTGTAGTTCTGTGCTTCCATCTGGGATTTTTTTCCCTTCAGTCCAAACTTATCTGTTATTACTTCTTCTTTTTTTGTGTGTGAGGAAGATTGGCCCTGAGCTAACATCTGTTGCCAGTTTTCCTCTTTTTGCTTGAGGAAGATTGTTGCTGAGCTAACATCTGTGCCAGTCTTCCTCTATTTCATGTGGGATACTGCCACGGTATGGCCTGACAAGCAGTGCTAGGTCCACGTCCAGGATCTGAGCCTGCAAACCCCGGGCCACAGAAATGGAGCGTGTGAACATAACCACTATGCCACCAAGCCAGCCCCTATCTGTTAGTACTTCTTGTAGCTCAAGTCTGCTTTTGACTCGTTTTTGCAGTATTTTGTTTGTAATGTCTATTTCACCTAAATTTTTAAGAAATTCTGGGTACAGAATTGTAGATTATCATGCATTTTGTTTGTTTTATCACCTATATGTCATTACATTGTTTTCTGACTTTCTAGATGTTGTTGAAAAATTAGCGAACAATTTTATTGTTGCTCTGCTGAAGGCAGTGTGTTTTTTTCCCCACTGGCTGCTTTTTGTCTTTGCTTTTCAAAAGTTTGTCTATGATTTCCCTAGGTGTGGATTTGAAGGTTTTGTATGGGTTCTTGGTGTTGTTGGTTTGTATTTATTCTGCTTGGGTTTTATGAGCTTCTTTAATCTGTAGGTAAATGTCTTTACATTGTTTATGAAAGTTATTAGCCATTATATCTTCAAATATAGCTTCTTCCCCTATACTTTCTTTCCTCTCCTTTTATGATTCCAATTACCTGTATGTTAGATCTTTTTACTGTGTTCTGCTTGTTTCATATGTTCCTTTTGTTTGTACCTTCTTTTTTCTCTGGTCTTCAATTTGGATATGTATTAAATTTTTTTTGGCGAAGGAAGATTTGCTCTGAGCTAACATCCGTTCCAGTCTTCCTCTGTTTTTTAGTATTTGGGCCACCAGCATAGCATGACCACTAACAGCGTGGTGTAGGTCCATGCCCAGGAACCATACCTGGGCTGCCGAAGAGAACGCACTGAACTCAACCACTAGGCCACCAGGGCTGGCCCTTCAGTTTGGATATTTTTTGTTAGCCTGTCTTTGAATTACTAATCCAGTCTTCTATGTCCAGTATGCTGCTAAGCACATCTAGTGATTTCTTAAATTCAGATACTGTATTTCTCAGTTCTAGAATGTGCATTTGATTTTTTAAATTAAGATTCCAATTTTCTGCAAAAAATCATAGTTTCATCTGTATTTTAGATCTTATCCTCTATTTTCTTGAACATATTAATCAGTTATTTTTAAATCTGTGTCTTATAACTCTGTATCTGAATTCTGTGTTGGAGATTTGTATTGGTTTTTGCCTCTTAATTTTGAGTGTGTGTGTGTGTGTGTGTTTGCCTGCCTCATAATTTTTTAACTGATGCCTTATGTAGATGAAATATAGAGGCTCTGGCTCATGTTATCTTTAAAGTAGATCGTTTTTTTCGGGAGGCAAGTAGGCTCTGGCAGATACCTTTGATCCTGTTGAAGCTTCGTTTTAGGCTTTGTTAGAGCTGGTATATAAGATTTGTCCTTATTCCAAGGCTTGTTTACCTGGAGTCTTGGCCTTTCTTTTTCTCATCCTAAGTCCTAACGTGTTTACTAGACTCTCCTCCCTGGCAGAACTTAAACTCCAGCCTGTGTCTCCTTAGCACCACACAGCTATCTACACAGTTGATTCACCTCCTATCTGCTGTTTTCTGCCATTTCTTTTACTGATTGGGAGGTGTCTTAACTTGTACACATGCAGCTGATGGATCAGCCATTGAAGGGAATTTGTATGTAGATTTACAGGTTCCTCCGTAGTTCCTTCTGTTTTGCTTCTTAAATCCCATCCATTTTGACGACCCTAAACTCCTATCTCTGTTTCCTCATAAGACTGCTGCTTGGGTTCCATTTGCCTGTCCCATAATTTGGAAAATAGCCTCAGAGAAAAAGCCAGGATATCTCTTGTGCACATTTCTTCTCTTGAGGAATGTAACCTGCAAGACCTGCCTGTATTGGTTGTTCTCCTCACACAGGGTTCCTGCTACCACATTTAGGCCTGAAGGGTGGAGGAGAGGGGTAGATTCTTAGAAACTTGAAGGACAGGGTCTTAAGAAAGGGCCACTTTGAGAGGAGTATGATCTTTGGTCAAGTGATGTAGCCATCCTGAGGTGATCCTTCATCGAACTCCTACCAGGGATCCCTTTGGCCAAACTCAACTAGAAACCAGAAGGCAAGAAAACACATTAATATAGTCCACATAAGGCAGCTTAACAGGGTGGGTAAGGATGTTGAGTTGTTGAGGGGAAAATAGAAGATACCTAGCACAGTTCAGCTTTTTGTTCCTCAATGTGTACTCTCTTCCTTCATTTGGGAGAAAAGTTTGTGTCCTAAGCAAAGGAGACACCTGAAATTCCATAAATTTTGGTATCACTGTGGGGTAATGTCAATTTAACAATACTTTTCCTGAAACTTAAAATGTTGGGCACCACCAGTATTCTTCACATAGAAAAAGTGAGGCTTTATGAAGTCCCATTTCATATGGGGGGGGGGGGACCAAAAGAGAGAAAAACAAGTAAAATATAACTACTTGAGAGTTCCTGCTCAATAGCTAGTCATGAAAGTTAGTAATCAGAGCTGCCTTCTTCCAATACTCCTGCATGTTCCTTTTCCCCTCTGCCATTACTTTGGCTGGATGGAATTCTTTATCTGGTGGTGGACTCCAATTCTCAATTCTGTGGAATCTTAGTTCTTGCATTTTGGAGATTGGTACAGTTTTCCAGTGACCAGTACTATTGGAAAGAGAGAGCTAAGAGATGTCTCACTGCATATCCTAGGTTCCACATATAGTGCTATCTATTGTGTAGCTGTTGCTTCTGTTCTGTAGCAAGAACTCAATTTCCCCTGTCATCAAAATCAATTACTCTAGTCAGTACAATAGTCCTTTATGTCCCTGTTGGTTCAGCTGCATGAAAAGCCCCCAAATGGCCAAAAGGTAGTCTCAGCTTCCATTTAATCAGTTTTCCGGTAGAAGTCAAGGTTCCTAGTAGAAACATGCCTCATTGAGCACTAGGACCTTAAAATTGATCAGGCTAAAGTTTCATTGATGGGAGGTAAAATAATTTTGAAGTGAGTCATTCAGTGTAATAATGAGAGGGACCATTTCTACTTCTTTATTCCCAGGCCTGTGCATTCTGGCTCTGGGGGAGACTGTGCCATGTATTGTCTGCTGTTTTACCACAAATAGCACATCCTGTAGGACCGCACCTCATCCTCACAATATTGTTTCCAAGTAAGTGTTATAACTGAACTTTCAACAGGCAATTTCACTGTCTTTTCAAGCCAGCTGCTTCTGAATGATAGAGCACATAGTGAGGTCAGTGAAATCCATGAGCACGATCCCTTCACCACACTTCTTTTGCGGTAAACTATATTCTTTGGTTGGAGGAAGTGTTATGATGGATAAGGCATTTCATAAATCTAATGGTAGCGCTGCAGAACACTTGAGTCAGGGAAGGAAAATCTATATTTAGAACATGGATCCATCCTTTTGAAGACAGAACACTGTTCACTCCATAGATGGGGGTGGGGGGGTCCAATATAAGCAATCTACCATCAGGTAGCCAGCTGGTTCCTCTGGGGAATGGTGCCATATTGAAAGCTCAGCATTGGCTTATTCTTTTGGAAGATTGGGCACTCAACAGTGACAGTAGCCAGGGCAGCATTTGTGAGTGAAAGACCATGTTGCGCTCATACATAGTCTTCATCCTTGCCACCATAGCCACTTTTTTTGTGGACCTATTGAGTAAATACTGGATTGGCCAGGTAAAGAGTCTGGCCGGCATCCACAGGAGGGGTCATCTTGAGCCTTCTTTACGGTGGGACATTATTATTTTCACATTCTCTGCCCATTCAAAGTGGTCCATTCATGAACCTCTTCCCCAGACCTCTTTGTCACCAGTTTTCCATTTTGTTTTTCAAATCCCTGATCTTCTGGCAAACTCATTTGTCACTTCCCGTAAGTCAGTCTATTTTAGGTCCATACCTCTGTCCACTTCTCCTTCACCATGAAATGTTAGCCAAATGCAGAACTTTGAATAGGGTTATAGTCCTGGGATCGTCTGTTCTGGCTGATAGCAGCATCTGGTGCAGATCCATTTGTAAACCAGGCTCTTACTCCTCTTTTCAAATTTGTAATAGGCAGCTTCCCAAGAAGCCAAAGGAGTGAGCTGACGGAGAGCAGTTAAACCAGGTGCTCTGAGAGTCTAAGCTTCCTGCTTATGCAGTTTACTTATCCCTTGTGGACCTGTTCAGGCCTACTCAGTTCCATTTAATGATGAAATGCTGCTCTGTTCACCAAATATTATGTTTCAGCACATCAGTAGTTCATGGTGGGCAGTTCAGGTTGCATAATCATTTGGTGTCTTGTGGTTAGATATTTGTCTCTACCAGGGTTCTGTTGCAATTCAGGAGCTGCTTTTTTCTTTCTCCGCAAATCCCCCTGGTACATAGTTGTATATTTCAGTTGTGGGTCCTTCCAGTTGTGGCATGTGGGACGCCACCTCAGCATTGCCTGATGAGCAGTGCCATGTCCACGCCCAGGATCTGCAACAGCAAAATCCTGGGCCTCTGAAATGGAGAGCACGAACTTAACCACTCGGCCATGACCTGTCCCCAGGAGCTTCCTTTAATTGGAGTATTATTTGCAGAGTAGGACATGATTTTTCTAAAAATTATAGGACTGTGTAGTAATTATCTTCCAGGGACTTTGTAGAGACTTAATCGCATCTCTATTGCAAGCACTTCAAATACTGGGTCTGCTGTGTCATAAAAACCCATGCGGCTGAGGAATCCGTATTGAGGCCTCCTTGAAAACTAACAGCCTTATGGGTTACCCCCCAAAAATGGCTCAGAGTAGTGTATGTAGCATACTTCTAAATTCCAGAGGCCCACCAAGCTTTGTACTTCTTTGTAGTGGGCTGTTCAAGGCACAGCATCTTGTCCTCCACTTTAGAGGAATCTCCTAATATGCATGAAACTACTAGACCCCCTAGAAACTTCATTTTTGTGACACATCCCTGAACTTTTGCAAGACTTATCTCCCTTTTACCCTACATATGCCTTACTCAGGCACTACTTCTACTTGTGACTTCTCACCAAATCCAATTAGGTTAACATCACCAATGTAATGGACCAGCATGACATTCTGTGAAATAGTAGATGATCAAGTACTCTCTGAACTCATTATAATAGAGAGCAGCAGACTTCATATACCCCTGGACCAAAGTATTCTATTTCTCGTGTCATGTGAATGTAAATGGCAACCACCAGAGACTGTGTCAGTCAGTAGTCAACTATGCTCACTGCAGAAAATGTTCTCTTGAAAGGAGTTCTGAACAGTGCACCTCCCTGGCCCCTATAGAGTTATGCCACAGGAGAGTCTGTGATCCCTTTGGACCTTCTGAGATGGACTCAAGCTAACGCTCCATCTCTAACTTGACCTTCATAAGCCCACATTCTGACTGGTGGCTTACAGTGGAGTTTCAGAATTATAGGGTCCACTGAGAGCCATTATTTAATAACCCCCAGAATATCTATATATTTCCCATTCCTCAGTGAATGGTCTCCCTGGTAAATATCTCTTCTAAAATACCTTGGGGAAAATTTACAGTACTACAGTCTCCCTTATTCATGAAGGATACATTCCAGGACCCCCAGTGGATGCCTAAAATCACAGATAGTACTGAACTCTATAAATACTATGTTTTTTTCTATACATACATACCTGTGATAGTTTAACTTATAAATTAAGAGATCAATAATAAAACAGTTATCAAATATACTGTAATAAAAGTTGTAGACTTCAGCAACCCCAGCATACAATTTTTTTTCTTTCCTTGTTAAGTCAAGAACTTGCACCTTTTCACTTATAGGAAGCACTTTATGGCTTCTCTTTGGCATATCCGAATTGCCAGCATCACTACTTCTGCATTTTGGGGCCGTTATTAAGTAAAATAAGGGTTATTTGAACATAAGCATTGCAACAATACAACAGTTGATCTGATAACTGAGATGGTTACTAAGTGACTAAATGGATGGGTAGTGTATAAAGCATAGATGTGCTCGACAAAGGGAGCAAGATTTCAGCATGCTCCTCAGAACAGCACACAATTTAAAGCGTACAAGTTGTTTACTTCTGAACTTTTCCATTTAATATTTTCAGACCGTGCTTGACGGCAGGTAACTGAAACCACAGAAAGCGAAACTATGGATAAAGGGGGACTACTGTAGACATCTGTGGCCATGTGACAGGGTCCTTCCTTGAAGGGATCCAGCCTCTTCCCTCTGAGGCAGAGATAATAGGTCCATGAAGTGGCTCAAGTCTGGGAACTGGGAACAGATTGTGAATTCAATTATGATGACTTACGTTCATTTCTGCCCAGCAGAATTACTGTCTAATTTTGGGGGATCTTGCAGTCAGCCACCATGATAGATCTCTTTGGATCAAAACACTTTGATTAGTACTCTGCCCTGTGGTTAATTGTGGTGATTGCTTCAACCTTGTCTCTGAGGGCTCAGTCCTGCCACCTGGCCTTTACCACTCCAGGATTCCATTATTCCCATGAGATCAAGGAACCCAGTTCCATTGCCGTACCATCTGTTCAGTTATTTCTGGTCTAATGAAGAAAACCACCGCAGAACTCTTGTGAATGATAGTGTCCCCTTACCAATGCATTTCTTTTTTTTGGTGAGGAAGATTGGCCCTGAGCTAACTTCTATTGCGAATCTTCCTCTTTTTGCTTGAGGAAGATTGTCACTGGGTTAATATCTGTGCCAGTCTTCCTCTGTTTTACGTGAGATGCTGCCACAGCATGGCTTGACGAGCAGTGCTAGGCCCACACCCGGGATCCTAATCTGTGAACCACGGGCCACCAAAGTGGAATGCATGAACTTAACCATTACGCCACTGGGCCAGCCGCACCAATGCATTTCTTAGTGTCTTCCTGGGCAAGATGAGAAGATTGCACATAATACATCCATTGGAATATTTCCATTTCTCATTTCCTTTGGACTCTTTCTTCTACTGGAAAGTTCTTGTGTTTAAACATCATTAAAAGAGGCCACTGTGTAGTCTAAGCATTTACTCACCCAACTATTAATGCCATTCACAAGTTCCCATTAAATTCTGAATCTCAGGTGATTGCCTTCATCTCAATTAAATCAACCCAAACATGCCTTATTGTTCACCTGCATTGGTCTAAACACTTTGAATCTCACTTCCCCAAGAATGTTGAGATCTTAACTCCCATTTTAGTCCTGGAGGCAATGAAAGGTGGTAGAGTTGAGTTCTGAGGAAAATTGCCCTCAATTCGTGAGTCATTGGAAGGTTTTTAAGTAGAAGAGTGGTTTTTCCTTAGAAGGGATACTATGAAAGAAAAGGGGTTGCCTCTGTCAACAAGACAGGCAGACAGATGTTTAAAGTTCTCGGCCTCTATATCTGGCAGAATATCCACATCCCTTATCTCAGGGTCCCACTTCTTCCCCTTCCTTAATGTAAGAGACCTGGAAGGCTTAAACTTTTAATTGGCATTATATCTTTGCAGACCTTACATCAGACTCTTGGCTTTGTCCTCTGCCATATATATCTATATATATGTATATGCCAGATATATGTGTGGCAGATACATGTGGCAATAAGAGATGAGGAACTCCTTCAAAACTGCCAATGAGGACTTCTGGTTACCCATGCATGTTTTTAATTGTATATTCATAAATTTAATCTTTTTCCCTTTGTTCTCTATCTGGGAACATCAGAAGAATCTAGGTGGTGATTGCAATTTTTATAACTGGTGTTTCTGTAGCAATTAAGTGTCACAGCCATTTGATCTCACACCACCATGCCCTCTATCTGTATTTCATCCTATGCTCCCGTCGATGATAATTTGAGTAATCTAGATGCTACTACATGCCATACATTTCCCGTGTCCTCTATTATCATTAGGTTTCTTGAATATTCCTTGAACAACCCAGTCCCAGAATACTATTTTGAGGGGCTATTTCTGCTACAGTTACTATGTCTGAGTCAGGAAACAGATGGCATACTCAAATTAGAGTAATTCAAGAAGGATCTATGAGAGGCAATTTACAAAGCTATGGTCAGGGTACGGGGGAACTGCAAGGGATGGTACAGTACCCTAGAGCTGGTAACAGTAGAAGTGTTACCATCCATAGGCTTGAAAGAAGGAGTGGAAGGAAAGGTTGGCAGAATCCAGAAGGAAAAAGTCGCAAGAGAGTCAGTCACCTTGAGAGAAGAAGCTGGCTTCTTTGGTGGAGAGGCACAGCTGTTCAGAGACTACTCCACAGAGAAAGAGTCAAGGGAATCTCTTCTGTCCCTCAGACCTCCTACCAGCACTCCCCAGTGGCAGGAAAGCCAGAGGGCAGAGGAGGCCTTTGATAAGGTCATAAAGATGAGCCTCCTGAGGGCAGAGAGCAAGATGTAAGAGAATGGATAGAGAGACCAATTATATGAAGAGTTTCAAGAACGTGTTTGGCATCTTAAATTTAAGGCATGACCTGGACAAGGAAAATATCATTTGATGAGAGTTTTATCAGACTAGAACTAAGGATCTGATCAGCTTGTGAAAGGAGAAAGCAAGAGCTTTGAGAAGGCCATTCTCCTATTCCATATACCTCTCCAGGGAAAGAGAGACTTTTCTTTCTGTTTTTGTTTTGGTGAGGAAGATTGTCCATGAGCTAACATCTGTTGCCAGTCTTCCTCTTTTTGCTTAAGATTGTCCCTGAGCGAACATCCATGTCAGTCTTCCTCTATTTTGTATGTGGGGTGCTGCCACAACATGGCTTGGTGAGTGGTGTGTAGGTTTGTGCCCAGAATCTGAACCCATGAACTTAACCACTACGCCTACTGGACCAGCCCCCAGAAGAGAGACTTTTGTAAGCATTTTAACTATCTTATGAGTTCACATGAGTAATTCAGAAATATTTTAGTGCTTACTGTGTGCTGTTCCCCAAATAACAAATATCTGGGCTTGTTTTTATTCATCAACTTTATTAAATAATTTTATTAATTGATCTACATAGACATTATGTTTAACAATTCAGTATAAAAATAAATACTTTTATGGGATAAATAAGCAAGTTTTTTAGAGCCCCTAGGGCTTACAAAAAAGAATCTTAAAAGATCCATATTTATCATCCGAAGACTAACAGTTAGAAAAGGTAGCAAACCATAAAATCAAAAAATAAATATAAATTTTAAATATTTAAATAAATAACCTGATGCATTTTAAATGGGAAGCACTTAATTATCAAGTCATTGTTGAGAAGATGC
This sequence comes from Equus przewalskii, assembly GCF_037783145.1. NCBI lineage: Eukaryota > Metazoa > Chordata > Mammalia > Perissodactyla > Equidae > Equus > Equus przewalskii. The sequence goes on along the minus strand of NC_091832.1, from coordinate 105,577,760 downwards.
TTTGACAAAAGGTAATCCATTTGTTCAGAAATTCTACAATTGTTCCTGTCTCATCATCATATTCACATGTGAATCTTGTTTCAGACCCCTATAAAACAAAAATTTTAATTTTTTTTTTTAGTTCAGAGTAGTTTACCTTATATAATTCTCAATTGAAGTCTTACAGGCTTATGGCCTTTATTTTCAAGTGTATTAAACATATTAATTATTCACATTTTCTTGAAATGATCAAAATGTGCCAAAATTACATTTTCTACAGTATTTTACTATCATTCTCATTTGTTAATTCTGCAATCTCAGTGAACACAAGATTTTTTTCCTGAGTTGTGTACAAGTAAACATTTGAAATAAAAACAGTTCTGGACAAATACTTCATTGCATGCAAAATAAACTTGTTTGACTTCCTCTGTGTATATATCTGTATGTCTATCTGTAGGTTACATGTATACAGTGATATGCACATTAGACTTCCTTCTTTTCTAAACCTTGATTAAGGTTATTCTACTCATTATTCTACTTGAGTAAATCTCCTCATATTTTCTCCAAAGCAAGGTAGAACCAACCCTGAGTAAGTTAGAACAGGCTTTTGTTTGGGGGAAGTTTGTGTGAAGAACATTTTCATAAATACTCATCCCCCCTCCCTCAACTCACTATCAATGCAGGTGAGTTTCCCAACTTTTAAAAGTGTAAACGTTAGAAATGTTGTCCTGTGGACTGACTGTGTAGAAATTAACCTTCTCTGCAGAAAGGGACTATTTCAACTCAGCTTCTAGCTGACAAGCTAAGGAGAAAATATTTTGATATGCAAATAAAAGAGAGTGCTTTTTCAAATTTGAAGTATCCTATCCTGGAAAGACAAAATGAGACAAAGTATTTCCTTTAAATAAACTGTTGCAGTGTTATATATCCTCTAACATGTAATTATTTAAGTATTGTAATTTCTTGGGAGGAGTTTTAGACTTTTAAAAATGATTTTCACATAATTTTATCTCAATTTTGCATCAGGAGTTTTAGAGTGAGTTTTCTGATGTTAAAAATTTTAGAGCAAACCTCTTGACGTACAATGAGAAACTGAGTCAATCAATGTCTAAATGACATTAATCTCAATGTATTTTTTAAAAAATTAAATGGAAAGAAACAGTCTACTAATAAAGTGACTCTTACTTGGAAAGATCCAGAGTTACATACTTTTAGAAACTTGGTTCTACTACTGTAATTAAAATTGCTCTGTTTATTTAGGATAACTGTTAATTCCTGAATTTTGTCCTTTGGCAGATGGGATGAGAAAGGAGAGCTATGAACCTCTTTCATGTCATCTGAGTCCCTTGTACATTTCATGCTTCCTGTGCATTTAAAAATTCTTAAGGTCCTGAAAGTATTACCTCTAAATAAAGAGCTAATTATTTGTCCATCAGCTATTTTAATGGTTGCTGTTTAAGACAAATCTCTTAATCCTTCCACTAAATGATAGGGAAACCCCATTTAAAAAGCTTTTCACACAATCAGTATTAGTTATTCTGGTAAATGATCTGAAGGAATTTAAAAATACATAATAAAGTCTGTCTGCTTTCTGTGAAATTCAATTCAGTACCTTCTCCCAGTTTTGTGTTAATGTGAGGGGTGTCAGAGCGCAGGGGTGGAGGCTTGTCCCTATGTGGATGGTAGATGGAAGCTCTCTGGCTTGCGCTTCCTAGCTCCACAATGTATGATCTAACATGAAAATAATTCATGTTCACAGTGGACTTAAAATACACAAGTACTTCACACATACCAAAAATGTTATACCACTTTAAAATGCCCTTCCATTTATTTCATTTCCAAGAGAGCAAATAAAGTAATGCCTTACCTTTAGTCCCAGAACTGTTACATTGATATTGCTCATTAATTCCTTGATATCTTTCGAGAGAAAGTTTTTTAGCATTTCCTCCAGAGGTTTGAGTTCTTCTTCTAGACACTGAAGATGTTTCAATTCTGTGGCCTTGAATAATAATAATTATCATCAGGTGAGTTTTCTCTGACTAAAAGTCAGAATCAGAAATTAATCTCCAATCTATTTTTATTGAGTGGCAGTATATAGTTTTTACCATTCTCCCTGTTCTCAGCATTACTGTAAAGGTGGACCAGTATAGTTTACAAATCACAGATACAGGCTGAGTTCTTTTCCAATCTGTATAGAAATCATTAGAACCAGAGTAGTCAGAATGTGGAAGTAGAGGTTGACATTTTATGATTCTAATATTTCATAATCTAAGGGTTAATCACAATGTTAGGGAAAGAAGGAGATCTTGGATGCCATCTGTCACAGTCCCAAAGTTTGATACATTAGGCAATTTTAACTGTATAGTAATGACTCTCAATTTAGAAAATCACATATAACTGTAAATTTTTTACTTTTCTGTAATAAGTACATTAAGGTGCATTTAAAAAAATTATTTGTCCCAACCAAATAAAAGTTTACAATATTTGAAGAATTTTTGGATGGGCCTCCCAAATTAGACATACACATACATACTCTCCTATATATAATGATAGTATTTCACACTTTTATGGTACATTATAATTTCAAAGTGTTTTTTCCTAAATAAGCCCACTTAAGTGTCACAGCCACATTTTGAGATAGGCAGTGCAGTATTATCATCTCCATTTTACAAATAAGGAAACTAAATCTCAGAATTTAAGTGTCTTTCCCAACGCCGCATGACTAAGTGGATCCAGAATTAGATTTCAATTCTTTTTTTTTCATAGCATTAACATAGCATCCTTTGAATTAAATGTTTTTATATCTTTCTAAAATCTTTTGCAAACAGAATGGTGATAAAATGAACAAATGAATGAAATTTATCACATTACTTTTGGTTTCAAATAGATTTTGAGTTGTCATTTAGAAACTGTGAGATTTCAAAGAATTCCACCACCCTCTAAATTATACACATGATCTCATGTTATCTTTCTAACAATCTTTAGAGGGAGAGGTAGGACTACACTGCTCATATCTTCTGACATTTCTATCTACTGCCCTTTCAACTTGCTACTACAAGGTCTGCAAGTTCAAGGCTTACATTTTTGGTATGAGCAATTTGGAGCTATTGCCTTCAGAAAAGAGTCTAATGTCATTATGTTGCAGGAGATAAGAGTTGTGTGTCTGATTAAGCTGGAGGAGCATCTCTAAGCTATTTTCATCTTTCAGAAGAGTAGTGTAAAGCATAATTTCCTTGAATTAATGAGAAGTGGATCAATGGGATTGCATCTATAATCCTTAAGTCCCATTTTTTTCTGGGCTTGGATTTACCCTGGGATAAGGTCTTTCTGGCACCACAGTTTTGCCCCATCTCTGCTGACCTGCACAAGTGCTAGGAAACTTTATACTCCTAGCATCGCTCTAGGAGCTTAGATGATTGATGCTTACCTAACTATCTGAATTTGAAAATGATGACGATTTTAATCTTGGAAAATAAGTCACATAGAATCGTAAGTCTCTGGGTCTACTGACATAAAAGATGTTTAAGTCAAGAATTTTATACTCCCCAGAGAGAATTTTATCTTTACTACTACTAGTAGTAGCTAATGCTTGTATGGTGTTTACCATATGCCAGACACTGTTCTGAGTTCTTTACATCTACTCATTAATCCTCACAAAACTATATGAAGTACGTACAATTAGAATTCGCATAAGTAGGTGAGAAACTTAGTCACAGAGAGTAGGTAACTTGCCCAAGGTCACAAAAGCTAGGACACGGCTGACCTGGGATTTCAGTTCAGATAATCTGGACCCAGAGTCTGTGCTATTGATTACAGCTATGCTGCCTCTCAAAGATAGACCCTTCAGAATCTTTCCCAAACAATGAAGGATTTTTAAAAGTGGCCTCCTCTGAAATGAATTTTGATCATTAGCATGCTAAAATGATACAATCAAATATCTAGAGTTTTGCATGTTTAAATAAAACAGTAAGTCAACATAATCTTTTAAAACAGTCTAAGCAATAAAGTAAGAATGTTATTATTCTTTTCTTCCCAGTCCTTGCCCGCCAAAACACAAATACATATAAAAAAATATAGGCCAAGCCATTTACAGAAGGCCCATTATCAAACTTAGACTTTTTTTTAAAAGTATTGAAGTTACTTATTCTTTTCCTCAGATGAGGTGCTATTAATCCAATCAGTGTGCAAATTTGTATATTACTTTGAATTTCATTAAAATATAAAGTGAACATAGAAAATTGTACTTACCTTCTTGGGCATGTTAATTTTAAATGTGAGCATCTTGGAGAGTTTGGGATTCTTGTTATTCTGAGAAAGTATAACAGATTGTTATTAAAAAAGGAACTCCAGCTAGAAAAATTAAATGTAATAATTTTAGTAAGAAAGGAAATATACTCACATTAACTCCTTCCAAAAGCAACTTTAAATCCATCTGTAATTGCTTCAGTTGTTGCTGTGTTTCCCTCTTAGAGCTTGAAGTAGGTGCACTGTTTGCAAGGACTGCAAGAGTTAGTGCGATGCAAGCCAAGAGTTGCATCTTGTACATTGTGGCAGGAGTTGAGGTTACTCTGAGTAGTGATTAGAGAGGCTGATATGAAGCTCTTGAACAAGAGAAGCAATTTATACTGTTAATTCTGGAAAAATATTATGGGGGTGTCAAAATGTTTTACATATTACACATATTTTCAAAGATTCTACCTGTGTGGCAAAAAGCATTACCTTTATTTTTCCTCTTCTGATGACTCTTTGGAATTTCTTTAAACCCCCATAAACTGACTGAATGGATGTAGGTGAAATCCCTCTTGGTTACATTAGCCCACACTTAGGTGGCAGTTCTAATTCATACAACTAACGCCTTCTGTATGAAACAGTTTTTCCTCCCTCTTTCTTTAAGGGGGTGGGGATACAAAAGTGCCTCATGAAAATTTTCTCTTTGTCATAAAACTGCTGAACATGTGGAGCACCATGTTGTGGTGGACAAGAGCAAGAATAAATAGTTGAAAAGAATAAATGTTTAGATTTGTTGATTGAACAGGAAGAATATTGGTTTCCTGTTTCAGGATGGTTTTAACTTTTATCTACACAATGACTGAGCTAATGCATATAACATGACAGATTACTTCTTACACAATCAGCTGGAGAAATATTAAGATTAGAATACATAAAATGCTCATTGAACTTGAGGTACTGTTTTATGCTGTTTTAATTTTAACATGTTTCTTGTATTTAAATATCTTACTGTCTGTTGTCCTTTTTTTTTTTTTTTAAGGGTATGATTGTTTAACAAACAAACACTCAGAAAAGGATTTGTACCCAAGGGCACTCTTGGTAGTTTTATAATAGACTTTATATGGGCTTTATGTAAACCAATCCATAAGTTTCTAGTTTTCATCTCTTTAGTAAATTTAGATTTATCCTCTAAAGCACCTGGGACACTGTGAGTGTAACAATAGAAGTTATAAAGTAAGATCAGATGAGTATTTTTCTAGTAGGTAGACTAGGTAGGATATTTAGGATGTATGTTAATTTGTCCTCAGTATAATGCACAAACTGCCTGGATGATGGTATAACTATATACTTCTAATTTAACCTGGAGAGAATTGAGGAAATCCTTTATCAATGAGATTGCTTGTAACTCCTCCATTTTTACTACCTTATTCATTTCTTATCTAGTCTCTAAACAGATATTTATCTAGCACCTATGATGCCCTCAGGTATGTAGAAAGAGAGAAAAAAGAACAATGTGCAGGCACACAGTCTAATTTAAGCCTAACAAGAAACCTGTTAAATGATGGTTCCCATTTTGCAGTTTAGAAAACTGAAGCTCAGAGAAGTAGTTTGTTTTAGGTCATTCAGCCCTTACTGACAGTAAGGAACAGAACAAGGATTTGAAACCAGAATATTCTAACATCAAAGTCCACTCTCTTACCATCTGTATTCTTTCTCAAAGAACTTGATGTGTAACAGGGAAAACGTGCACATAGACAATTGTAATCCTAGGTAAAAGACAATTGCTGCCTCAAGAGAAGTGGATATAAAGAATTTTGAAGAAGAAATATGACTTTAAACTGGATTTCGAAAACATGGTTAAACTGTAGTTACATAAATTTAGGACTAGAGGGAGGGTGGGTAGGCAGGAAGGTTTAAGCATTCTAAAGAACACTTAATTGTACTTGCAAAGAACAGAGAAAAATGGTTCAAAACTGTTTATGTGCAAGGCCTTATTTTGAAGATTATAAAACATCTTTGTAAAATTAAAAAATAAGCTCTATATCTCCTCAGATGAAAAAAAATGAAGAAAAAGTCAGATTAAAGAAAAATGATCTTTTCTTTTAGAAAAGATGAGAGAGATTACAGACAAAAGATTATAATGTTTCTATTACTAAAAAATGCAGAATGTCTCTCTGTACCTTTCAGATCAAAACCACAAATTTAGCATTAGTTCTAAGGGAAAGGCTACTTAGTGGTCTGTGTGTCAACTTTATTATACTTGTTTCGCTTCTCTAAAGACTCAGTGTCTCATCCCAGCATCATCAGCTCAGGCCTTTACCCTTCCAGAATGGAAAAATTCAGGCCCACGCATTTTCCTGTGTGGGGGCTTTTCCAATGAGGCTTTTGATGTTCTCATAGTCTTGGTATTTATATTTCTCTGGCTATTTCCATTAGAGAATGGGTCGATATATGGCTACAATTCTGGGGTCTGTAGAAAATTGAATTCCTAGGCCCCTTGCTTATCCCTATTATTGCATAACAGGCACCATTGCAGAAGTTGGCCTTATAATTTCTTTCTTGAAATGCTTGAGGAGAAAGCTACCATATGCTGTGGTGTACTTTCACTTTTTAACATGTCTGACACATCAGCTGGCTTTTCTGGCTGTAGTGGTGATAAAGTCAGTAATAGACTGCTAACTACCACATGTGTCACACCCCTACTTCCCCTTTGAAAATAAAATTTTACTATTCAATAAGAAGCTATTTTAGTGGCTTAGCATTGTTTGTGACTCAGCTTCTTAGACTTGAGGGTAGCCTAAGTCCTTTAAAAAGGGAAGCCCCAGTCTCTGAAGCTGCCTACCAAAGAGATTGGTCTGTCAGTTGCATCCATTGTCGATCCATCAAAGCTGACTTTCCAGGACTCTGCCTCTTGCAAAAATTTCTTCTTTCTGACCCTCTTTCACAGCTTTGTAAAATTTTAATTTGTTCTGGAGCTTGATGCCTATATTTATGCATCTCTTTTTAGTTTCTCTAAAGGCCTCTTGGCTTTTCAAGATAATTCTCTCCCTTTGAAATTAGGACATAGTGCTGGATAATTTCCATACCACCTAGAGAGAATTCAGCTAGGAGCTGTGTTTCCTGTGAAAATCTGAATTTCCTCAGACGTATACTGGTGCCCAGACTGTCTTCATCACACCTGTAGTCTCCATAGTGTGATACCACTTCAATCTGTCTGTGATCAGTTAAGTCTCCTTCATAGGTGCTCACCTTCCATGTGGTAAATTTTAAAGATGTTCATAACCTTTTGGCGTGGAAGAATTATTTCCTTGGTACTTTTAATTTTGCAAAGCGTTTTCAAATTCATCATCTCATTGAGTCACATTTTACTGATAAGAATTTTGACGTTTGTAGAGGTTAAGTGACTTGCCCAAGATCAAAAACCCAAGCCTTCCTGGCCCATAGTGATCTCATGTGTTTCCAGTGTAAAAGAGTGATGCCAAATTCTAGGACCATTAGGCTACACAAAGAAGGCTGAATTAGGTTGTTCCTACTGTTCCACCTCGCTTCACTTTATCAGTGGTAGCTGATGAGTCAGGCGAGGCAGCATCCACCTTCCCCTAACCAACACATTGTCTGTACGTATTTCATGAAGAACTTTATTTTCTTCATACATTAGGAATTAAGCCTTTCAACTTACAGATAAATATTAGCTTTATCCTCTGCCAAGATAAATGCCTTCATTAAAATCTTGTGAAAATAAAATTATTTACATTTATTTAGGCTTATCTTCATCTATTTGCTTTTCCTGCCTACCTTTGTTTCTAAGCTCTCTGTTAACCATTTGTTCTTTCCTCTTCTATGATAGCTTTCGATGTGTCATTGACAGAGTCCATTGTTTTATCATTCCTAATGTTAAAAGAAAAAGTACAGCATATTAAACATTTTTTAGTGTATTTGAGCAAAAATTGATTTGAATTGGGCAGCTTCCAATCTAGCAGACAGAAAGGAGCTCTGAGGAGCTGTACAAAGTGAAATGCTTTTATAGCAGGAAGGGAGCAGGAACAAGGAAGTTATACTAAGCAAAAAACCAGGGATGACAGGGCTCTATCAGGCAGATTACCTAACCAGTGCTGTTCAGGCAACTCCTGATTGACTGTTTTGAGATTCCATTTCTGGGAGAGCTGAAACTGTAATGAAGTCTTGGTTTGGTGACATGGGGATTAGCATAAGCAGCTCTATTTGGGACATGTTGTCTTGTTTTTAACAATATTTGTAAAAGTTATAGCCTGATTTTTTTGTTTAAAAATTATAACATTATCTAGTTACAAAATAATACATATCCATTATAGAAAATACAAAGAAGCTAAAAAATTTAAAAAACGAAAATCAACTGTATTCTTACCAAGCAGAGATAACTATTGTTGCCACATATTGGTATATGTCCATCTAGTCTTTTTTCTGTGATACAATTTTACATGCTTTTTTCTCTTAACAATATGTTATAAATATCTCATATATTAAGTATTCTTCCAGAACATTATTTTTAATAGTTGCACGTAAAATTCTGTTGTGTGACTGTATTCTATTACTGGAATTTACTTTAATACCAATCATTCACAATTATGAATACTACTGTAATTCACTAAAATCTTTTGAACATAAGTATTTGTGCAAATTTCTGATCACCCTATTAGGATGAAATCCTAGAAGTGAAATTACTGGGTCAAAGAGAATGAACATTTTAAGGCTTTCAATGCTTATTCAGAAAGTTTGTAACAACAACACTCCTTATCGGGGTATGAGCCTATTTTTCTGTACCATCTACATGGTTTTCATATTATCAAATAGGGAAGGGGGCAAGAGAGAGAAAGGAGAGGAAATGATGAAATGTATATTAATTGGTGGTTACACTAATGCTCAGGTCCATATTTGGAATTGAGAGTCAGTCAGACCTGGGCACAAGTCCTATTTATCACTTACTAGCTGTGTGACCTTGAACAAATTACTTATCCTCCCTGAGCCTGTTTGTTTATTTCTAAAATGACAATATGGACCTGACTGGTCTCTTATGAATGACAAATAAGATAGCATAAATGAAAGGATACAACATTAATCTGTTAACTTTGAATGAACGAGTAATCCCATGACTTGTTTTTGATATGCCACACTCTCCCCCTTTTCTGCCAAGATATTTTTTTCAATGATGACATTTGCTTTACATAATTCCTTGATATCATCCAGGTTTTACCAGTCTGCCTAATCCGAGGGTTGAGAAAGAGACAGGTGGGAAATTTTACCATGCCAGCATTGCCCAGATGAAACTCAGTTAAAATCTAATTTAATTAACCATATAATTTTGAATCATTCTATAAGGTCACTAGAGATAAAGTATAATAGAGATATTATTCCGTAAAATGTCAGTCCCATCTGAGAGGATCTCTGTCCATTGTAGGGGAGGAAAAATCCTTTCCCTCTGCCTTTCTAGGTGCTTAGCTGAGACTCCAGGAAATAAAAAACAGACTAATGGGATAAAAAATAAAAAATTTAATTATGTACGTACATACCTGTGGGAACCCCACAAAGATATGAGACTCAAAAGGCAGCCAGATGGTTGAGGCTTATCCACTATCCTGAGCTAAGGAAAGGCATGGGGGTCTGGGCTTTCAGAGGAGGGAAGGCAATTCATGGGAAGGTGAGAAGAGGAAAAGTTGGCAAGTGAAAGTTGCCCCACCATGCAGATTCGTCTCTCAGGTGAAAAAGTTATCTCTGGTAATAGCTTTCTTCCTGGCACACGCCCCCTTTCTGATGTAAATTTCCTTTATACTTGTAAGTTTCCCTTACAAAAGGCTAACTTCTACTCTGTTTTCAGAGCTTCTCCTCTGTCTTCTCAAACTAATCAGCTCAAAATAATCCTTATGCCAAAGAGGCATATTTTGGGATGGCACATTCTGCTACCCTTTACCATCAAAGTTGATCTGTCTTTTTTTCTTTTTTGGCGAGAAAGATTGGCCCTGAGCTAACATCTGTTGTCAATCTTTTTCTTTTTGCTTGGGGAAGCATGTTGCTGACCTAACATCTATGCCAGTCTTCCTCTATTTTGTATGTGGGACACTGCCACAGCATGGCTTGATGAGCAGTGTGTAGGTCTATGCCCAGCATCCAAACCTGCAAACCCTGGGCAGCAGAGCATGCAAACTTAACCACTACGCCACCGGGCCAGCCCCTAAAGTTGACCTATCTTGATCTCATTTCTCTCAAACAACCAAAAACCAGAAAGTTAATTTTTAAAAAGTCCTCTGAGCAGCAAAAATTGGTGTGGAAAAGCTCATGGTGAAGATGATAAATAGGTTTCCTCTCATGTGCTGCATTATTAGCAGAGTCTACTTAGAGTGCTGTATTAAGAATAGTTTTGTCCTCAGGGGACAAGTGTGCACCATAGATATTTAGTCTTCAGTGGGCTCTGGAGTGTGGAGTAGCAGCTTGCATACCAAGTCTTTAGCATTTCTGCCCTATGCTCATGCTTTCTTTACACCCAGTTCTAGCCAGCTTTGTTATTTTTCTTCAAGAGCATTGTAGATTAGAAGCAATTTTGGGAACTGGGCTGCCTGCAGAATAAATGATCACTGACAGTTTAAAAGAATGAGGTAGAGGAGGTAAATGTAACAATAGAAATCAAGTAAAGTATTAAAAAAGTGAAGAAAATATAGGAACCACAGAAAAGCACAGCCTTCTGGAACCTTAGTATGTGACTCAATAACTCCATGCACCCCAACAGGTCCTGAGAGTCCTGTATAACTGCAGGGTATAATGACTGATGTTCACAGTGATGACCCTGCCTCCTCAAAAAATGTTGAAATTATGTTTTGCTTTGTTTAAATCTGCTTTGTTTAGGAAGTCAGAATATATGTAATGTTTTGGGGAGAGCTTTCCATTTCAATTGGTTAAGATAAAAACAAATTTGATGCCAAATCAGCTCTGATTCCCTAGTTCCTGAATTCTTTTATGTGAGAGAGATACGAGTATATCTTGTTTAAGCCTTTGTTATTTTGGGTTTCTCATTATATGCAGCTAACAACACTGTATAAGTACAGTGGGCTGTGTTCTTTTTACACAATTCTACTTGTTTTTTTTGACTGAAAAATGTTTAAGGTACATTGATGAACATCATCATGGGCTATCAGAATACAAAAATAAGTAGCTATCCCTGGCCTGCAGAATTTTATATTTTAGTACGAGAAAAAGACATATGTAGGGAGCCTCCAGTTTAAGACAGTAAGTGCAAGGGGATGAGTAGACAGTTAATTGCCAAGTGTAAAATTTTCTGGCTTCTATTGGCATAAGAATAGACATATAGATCAATGGAATAGAATTGAGAGTCCAAAACTAAACCCTTACATTTATGGTCAATTGATTTTTGACAAGGGTGCCAAGACAATTCAGTGGAGAAAGAATAGTCTTTTCAATAGCTGATACTGAGACAACTGGATATCTACAGGCAAGAGAGTGAAGTTAGACTTCTACTTCACACAATATATGATCATTAGTGTGGATCATAGACCTAAATTTTAGAGCTAAAATTACAAAACTCATGGAATAAAACATAGGAGTAAATATTCTTCACTTTGAATTAGGCAATGGTTTCTTAGATATGTCACTAAAAGCAAAATCAACAAAAGGAAAAAAAAATAAATTGGACTTCTTCAAAACTTAAAACTATTGTGCTTCAAATGACACCATAAAGAAAGTGGAAAGACAACCCACAGAATGGGAGAAAATGTTTGCAAATCATGTATAAGTGATTTGCACCCAGAATGTAAAAAGAACTCTTGCAACTCAACAATAAAAGGACAAATAACCTAATTTAAAAATGGCCAAATGATGGAATAGATATTTCTCCAAAAAAGATGTACACATGACTAAAAAGCATATGAAAAGATGCTCAGTATCATTCATCATTAGGGAAAAGCAAACCAAAACCACAATGAGATGCCTCTTTTTACCCACTATGATAAATAAAATTAAAAAGACAATAACAGGTGTTGACGAGGATGTGAAGAAATTGAAACCATGATGCATTGCTGGCAGGAATGTAAAATAATGGTGCAGCTGCTTTGGAAGACAGTTTTGGCACTTCCTCAAAATATTAAATATAGACTACCATATGACCCAGCAATACCACTCCTAGGTATATACCCAAGAGAAATGAAAACATATCCACACAAAAACTTGTGCACAAATATTCACAGCAGCATTAATTAAAGTAGCCAAAAAGTGGAAGCAACCTAAATGTCATCAACTGAAGAATGGATAATTAAAATGTTGTATATCCATATGATGAAATATTATTTGGCAATAAGAATACTGAAATACTGATACATTCTACGACACGGATGAACCTTGAAAACATTATGCTAATTTCAAGAAGCTCTTCACAAAGGCCAAATATTGTATGACTCTTTTTATATGGAATGTCCAGAAAAAGCAAATCCATCATGGCAGAAAGTAGATTGGTGGTTTCTGGCGTCTGGGACGAGAGAATGGAGACTGACTGCTAATGAGTATGGGGTTGGTTTTTGAGGTGATGAAAATGTTCTAAAATTAGTCAGGATTGTTGCGCAACTTTATGAATACACTAAAAACCAATGAATTGTACACTTACATTATGTAAATTATATCTCAAAGCTGTTAAAAAATTTTTTGCTAGCTTCACAATTGTGGTTGAAACATATGCAGTATGCTTTTGGTTTGTGGCTGTACTGAAATAAATAATGTCCCCAAATGAAACTATATTTATCTCTAAGAACTATTTATATAACCAATGTATGTAAAACTAGTTTTATTACAAATTAAGAAGAATGAAATTAACAGATTAAAATTTAAAGTTGTCTTTATTGTTAAATCATAATAGATACCACCTGGCATTCAGTCCCTACTCATATTGCCAATTATCGTCACCTAATTAAGTCCCAAACATTGAAGAAGTGGTAATGGTTTTTCTTTGAGTAGTGAATGAAAATAGCATCCTTCAACACATCGCTATATTTGAATGCTTGAAAAATATACTTTAAGATAAATAACTGTACAGATACTGTGGAAATTGTTCCAGAAAAGATGGCTCCGTGGTCTTCCCTATGGCTCATTAATGGGAATCCCATATTCTATTAACTGCTCAAAACACAAAACTATGCAGTCATCTTTGTTTTCTTTCTTTATCTTGCATCCCATATTCAGTCTGTTAAAAATTCTTGTTGGCTCAATCTTCAGAATTTATCCTTAGTCTACTACTTCTATCCACTGCTCTCTCTACCACTCTAGTCTAAGCCATTATCACCTTTGTTTGAATATTTCAAGAACTTTCCTAACTGATGTCCCTTCCTCCAGTTCTTGTCCACTATAAGCCTCTTTTCACAGAGGAGACGGAGTGACCCTTCTAAAATCTAAATCAAATTATGTCACACTAATCAGAACCTTGAAGTGGCTTCCCATCTCACCAAAAGTGAAAGCCAAAGTCATTAATTGGCTTACAACATCCCCCTCATCTGGCCTGAATAATGATATCTGCCACTGTTCTCTTCTCTTACCTCCAGTCTGGCCTCCTTATAGTTCTTTGAACAAAACAACCTATGACAGCCTCAGAGCCATTGCATTTGCTGCTCCTTCTGTGTGAAATGCTCCTCAGTCCTGTATTCACTTGACGTATTCCCTCACCTTCTTCAGGTTCTTCACTCAAATGTCCTCCTCTCAGAGAGACATCTTCTGATCATCTTATTAATATGGACCTCCCAGGAACTAGCTATCTCCCTTCCCCGATTTTTCCCTCTCTGTAGCTTATTATCACCTTCCAATACACTGCATAATCTTCCTATTTATTCATTGTCTGTCTCCTTCCACTATAATATAAACTCTATGAAGGCAGAGATTTTGTTTTTCCTATTGGTATCTCTAGGGCCTATAACATTATCTGACACATAGTTGTAACTCAATAAATATTGACAGTATGTTATTCTAAGGAAATAGGATTTTTCCTGAGTACAATGGAAAGCTATTGATAGATTTTCTATTAGCATTTTATAAAGATTCCTTTAGTATAATTATGGAGGAGAAGTTGGAGGAGCTAAACAAAGCCTTCCTTTTGTGATATCAAAATTTTGCAGAAACACTCCACTTGGAGCCTGAACCTAGCTTGGGAAGACAACATATCATTTCTTTGAGAAATGCCTTAATTAAATAAAAGATAAAATCTGCAATTTTATTTGCCACTTTGTAAGCATAAATTATAGTATGAGGTTTGTATGTAAATTTAGCATGTGATATTGAGAGACTTAAACTGAAGCAATGCTATCATATAATGTGGAATCAGCAAGAGTATTGAAAATTTTGGTAGGGAATGTTGAAGTAGGGGAGAAAGATATGTGCACTAATCCACCTGAAGTTCTGGCACAAAACTATTTTATCATGAGTAAGTACAGAAATTCTTCTTTTTTTTTTCTTATTAAGGCCAAAAAATATCTTCAGTAGCTATCCATTTTATAACGTGAATGCAAAGAGTTACTGCATCTTAAATAAATGAGTGCCTGAATTCTAAGGGAGCAGAAGAATGTGTCCTCTGGACAGAGTTTTGAGAAAGTCAAACCCTTGGAAAGATAAAGAGCCTTCTTTGTTGATTTCTACTGTGTATGGTCAAGTGTATATTTACTGGTTTTCTTTTGATATTTATCTATAATCTAAAATTAAAATTTGGGCTTTCCATGGAACTCTTCCATCTTGATGCTACTCTTCATTGTTAAATGACATGCTTTTATGGTTTTCTCTAAGTGATTACTATTTTGAGAAAAATTGTGATGTATATTTATACTGGGGTAGATAAAGTTTGTATTTCACAATTACCGTAACCATTTAGTCTGTCTATTCCCAACATTGTACTTTCTCTTAATCTACATATTGCTAATTTTGTGGGCAAAAAGAACTGAAAGAACTTAAATTGGATAGCTGAGTAAGAGACTATTGTTTCTCCCCTGTTGAGCAGATAATAGTCAAAGGAAGACTCCTTAAATAATCTCATTTGTGAACTTTCTCCTTGGGTTTATTTTTTCATACCTGTTTTTTCTTGAATTCATGGGGTTTATAATTTAAATAATATTGAAAATATTTACTTTAATTTCCTAAAACACTAATGCCAGAGTGGGATGGTAAGACTGGATTGCAGATAAAAGAAAGTAATATTTATTAATTGAAAGTTGTATTAACATTGCCGAGACATCTGTTTTCAAATTGCCCAAGTTACATGGACTGAAGTGTGTGTTTTC
Organism: Equus przewalskii; assembly: GCF_037783145.1. NCBI lineage: Eukaryota > Metazoa > Chordata > Mammalia > Perissodactyla > Equidae > Equus > Equus przewalskii. The sequence goes on along the minus strand of NC_091832.1, from coordinate 105,562,263 downwards.
AGTCACACAGAAGAATGATAGCTGCAGAGAGAAATCTCATTTACTACTTTCCCTTTTCTGTGGAGTAGTGTGTTTCCGGGTTGAAATACTGTCTCCATTTCATCTTTTATCATCTACCTTTATCCACGAATGTCTGCAATCTTTGCAGCATTTTAGCAAGAAAATAGCCATACTGAAATCTTTTACATTCATTCAAATACCCATCCTCTAACCATTCCACTGGACTTTAGTGTTGCTTGGTCATCTGTATTGGACTTAAAATTTCTATCCACGTCATAAATAAGTCAGTAACTAGAAACAGAGTAAGTAAAACATTAAATTAAGTTAGTAGAAAATGGTTAATCTCCCACTGTCTCAAAATTTGCTGTACTTTTCAATCCGAATTATCCTACATGGTATTTTTTCTGTTTCGCCACATAGACAACAGGAGGGCTTGGGGGGAACGTGTCATTAGTGAGCTTGGAAGTAGACCCAGTCACCCCACTCAAGTATGCATCTTCAGAGAGATTCACTTTCTGAGAAAAAGCAACTCTCTCCCCAATTTAAGTCAGTACGAGATCTAAAATGGAAAAACAAAAATGAAACCACAAACCCCCGGCATACAAGAGAGATTTAGATATTCCATGAACGAGCAGTCATAGAAACAGCCATTATCTTTTAATTCTGTCTGCAGTATATGTGTGACTCAAAAATCTTCCATAACTGGGGGTATTGTTTCAAGGGCACTTTATGAAATTGGAAAAATTATTTTACGTTTTATAGTTGACCACATTAAAGAAATAGTTCAACTGTATCCAAACCTAGTTTCTGAGAATACAAATGCTTTCAGGCATTACTAACATTTTTTTTCACAGCTTTATTGAGGTATAATTGATATTAAAAATACTGCACATATTTAATATAATCAATTTGATGAGTTTGGACATAGGCATACCCATGAAACCATCACCACAATCAAGGTAGTAAACATATCTATCTTGTACCCTCTCTTTTTTGTGGTATTAACACTTAACATAGGATCTACCCTGTTAACAAATTTTTTAAGCACACAATACAGCATTGTTAACAATAGGCACTATGTTATACAGCAGATCTCTGAAATTTATTCATCTTGCACAAATGAAACTTTATACCCATTGAACAACAACTCCCCATTTATCCCACTGTCCAGCCCCTGGCAACTACCATTCTACTCTGTTTCCTTGAGTGTGACTATCTTAGATACCCCATGTAAGTGGAATAATGCAGTATTTATCCCTCTGTAACTGGCTTATTTCACTTAGCATAATGTCCTCCAGGTTTATCTATGTCATTGCACATCGCAGGATTTCCTTTTTCTTTTTAAGGCCAAATAATATTCTGTTGTATGTATATACCACATTTCCTTTATCCACTCATTTGTTGGTGGATATTTAGGTTGTTTCCATATCTTGGCTATTATGAGTAATGCCACAATGAACATGGAATACAGATATCTCTTCGAGATACTGATTTCAGTTCTTTCAAATATATTCAGAAGTGGAATTGCTGGATCATATAATAGCTATATTTGTAAATTTTTTGAGGAACCACTATACTGTTTTCCATGGTGGCCGCACCTTTTTACATTTCCACCAATAGTGTACAAGGGTTCCAGTTTTTCTACATGCTTACCAACACTTACTATCTTTAGGGTTTTTTTTCTTTTTTTAACAATAGGCATCCTAACAGATGTGAGGTGATATTGTGGTTTTGATCTGTATTTCTCTAATAATTAGTGATGTTGAACTTCTTTTCACATATATATTGGCCATTTGTATGTCTTCTCTGGAGAAATGTCTATTCAAGTCCTTTGCTCATGTTTTAATTGGGTTATTTGGGTTTGTTTGTTTTATTTTTTGCTACTGAGTTATAGGAGCTCCTTATACATTTTGGATATTAACTCCTTATCTGATATGTGGTTTGCAAATATTTTCTCCCATTTTGTAGTTTGCCTTCCACTCTGCTGATTGTTCTTTATTGTACAAAAGCTTTTTAGTTTTGATATAGTCACACTTGTTGATTTTTGCTATTGTTGCCTGTGCTATTGGTGTCATAGCCAAGAAATTATTGCCAAGATCAATGTCAAATAGAATTTCTCCTGTTTTCTTCTAGGAGTTTTACAGTTTCAGGACTTATATTGAAGTTTTTAATTCATTTTGAGTTGATTTTTGTATATAACATAAGATAAAGATCCAGCTGCATTCTTTTGCATGTGGATATCTACTTTTCTCTACATAATTTGTTGAAGAGATTATCTTTTCCCCATTGTGAATTATTGGCACCTTTGCCAAAAATTAATTGACTATGTATGCATGGATTTATTTCTAGGCACTCTATTCTGTTACATTGGTATATATTCTGCCTTTATACCAGTATCATACTGTTTTAATTACTGTAATTTTGTAATATATTTTGAAACCAGGAAGTGTGATGGCTCCAGCTTTGTTTTTTTTCCTCAAGATTGCTTTGGCTATTCAGGGACTTTTATGGTTCCAAATGAATTTTAGGATTGTTTTTCCTATTTCTGTAAAAAATGTCATTGGGATTTTGATGGAGATAACATTGAATCTATAGATCACTTTGGGTAGTATGGACGTTAAACAGTACTAAGTCTTCCAATCCATAAACATGGAATGTATTTCTACTTATTTGTGTCTTCTTTAATTCTTTTACCAATGTTTTGTAGTTTTCAATGTACAAGTCTTTTATCTCCTTGGTTAAGTTTATTCCTAAGTATCTTATTCTTTTTGATGCTATTGTAAATGGGATTGTTTTCTTAATTACTTTTTTGATAGCTCATTTATAGTGTATAGAAATGCAACTGATTTTTGTATGTTGATTTTGTATCCTGCAATTTTACTGAATTTATTTATTAGTTCTAACAGTTTTTTTGTGGGGTCTTTAGGGTTTTCTACATATAAGATCATGTCATCTGCAAAGAGAGAAAATTTTACTTCTTTCTTTCCTATTTGGATGCCTTTTATTTCTCTTCTTGCCTAATTGCTCTGGCTAGGACTTTCAGTACTATGCTGAATAGAAGTGGCAAGACTGGGCATCCTTGTCTTGTAACTGATCTTAGAGGAAGAGCTTTCAGTTTTTCACTGTTGAGTATGTTGTTAGCTATGGGCTTGTCGTATGTAGCCTTTATTACGTTGAGGTAAATTCCTTCATTATTTCTTTAAATAAAGATTCTGTCCCTTTTTCTCTCTTCTCCTTCTTGCACTTCATAATGATGTGCATGTTGATTTATTTGATGATGTCGCATAAGTCCCTTAGGCTATTTTCACTCCTTTTCATTATTTTTTCTTTTCCTCTGACTGAATAATTTCGAATGACTTGTCTTTGAGTTCACTGATTCTTTCTTCTGCTTGATCAAGTCTGATGTTGAAGCTCTCTATTGAATATTTTAGTTCAATTATTAAATTTCTGAGCTCCAGAATTTCTATTTGGTTCTTTTTTATAGTTTCTCTGTCTTTGTTGATATTCTCATTTTGTTCATGTGTTATTTTCCTGATTTTATTTAGTTATCTATCTATATTCTTTTGTAACTCACTGAATTTCTTTAAGACAATTATTTTGAATTCTTTGTAAGGAAATACATAGATCTCCATTTCTGTAGGGTTGGTTACTGGAGATGTATTTTGTTCCTTTGATTCTGTCATATTTCCCTGAATATTCATGTTCCTTGTAGTTTTGCATTGGTGTCTGCACATTTGAATAAACAGCCACCCCTTTCAGTCTTTACAGATTGGCATCAATAAAGAAAGATCTTCACCAATCATTCTGGCTAGAGTTTCTGGGAGCTTCTTAAACCTTTTCTGTGGTGCACATTCCACTCCTCTCCCTCCCTCCTTGGGGAAAAGTCTTTGTTTTCAACCTGCAAGGCTCAAAATTATTGAACTCTCAACAAACTTAGATTATAGGGCATAGACAGAGAGGGCTTCTCTTGGAAAAGATCTATATTTTCTTCGTTCTCTACTAGCAAATGGGCCACCTTTAGTCCCAGCTTCTCTGTTTCGTGTAGGGTCTTACTAAGGCAGCAAGCCGCAGCTGAACCATTTCAACATTCTGTTAAAATAAAAAACAAATGAAGAACAGCCTTGACAACTCCCTGAACATTCAAAACCAGTTTAGTCAGACAAGCAAGGCTTAATGTAGTTTATTTTGCAAGGCTAACTTGACCTGGGTCATTTCTTCCTTCTGCCTCTGGAAATCATAAGCAAAACTTGAACGATTTCCCAAGGTTAATATGAGGTAACCACTGACTAATTCCCTATCATTTAAGAAAACTCCAATATTATAACGAATCACTGTGAAGAATAAACAGTTACTGCTTTCTCACTATATGAACTGCTTTATGACAATATTCCCCTAAGCTTCATTCCATGTCTTGATTTGAATACTCCCAGTTTGCACATTGTCTTTTTCGTGTGTGCACAATAAGCTTTTACTAGCTACTACTTCAGTGATTCATTGGTTTTACTTTGGCTATTCTGAAGTTTTGACAATTACTAATTTTTCCTATCGTGTACCCAAATACTACAGCTTTAGTAGGCATATGTCTGTCCCCTAAAGTGAAACAGTTTTACCAACTATTTCCCAAGCAAGTTTCTAGAACCTCTCAACCAGGAATAATAGCAGGGTGCCCATTGCCATTGCTCCTACTTTCTCCACTCAACAAATTCCACATCACATTTTAGGTCTGAGAATTAACACTTCAATTTCAGGTACCAAATTCTGTGTCAGATAGGATACTTCCAGCCACAAGTAACAGAAGTCCTGCTTTGAATTGGGCTGAATGCCAAGGACATTTACTTCATGTATTAGGAAGTCTAAAAGTAGGATAAATTCCAGAGCCAATTGATTCAGCAGCTTAGAGATGTCATCAAGGACCCATATTCTCTGCTGCCACAGAGTTGGCTTCCTGCTAAGACTGGTTACTCTCATGGTCATGATAAGGCTGCCGGCAGCAACTAGAATAATGTATTTTCTTCTTCATATCCAGCAGGAGAGTGAAACTAGCTCCTTTTCCCAGAAACTCAAGTAGGTCCTTGACCCAAATGGGCTTACGCCTGCCCATCCTCTAATTAACCAGTTCCAAGGGGGAGGAGTCTTATTGTGATTGGCTTATACTGATCTTCTGAGGTAGATTGGAGCCAATATCCTCCAATCCTCCAATATCCTCTCTAGCCAAGCGTTTGCCAATGTGCATTCATATACAAATGAAGGTCTTGATTTCCTAATACCTCTTCTCTCAATAATAGCCACGTTTCTCCTTGTGCTCTCCTACACATAAGATCTTAGATTGAAGACTCTATTGCACGCATGAGTAGAAATTGGCAGAAAAATTATTTTACAAACCTATGCAGTTGTCATTTCACTTTGGCTTAGGTCATTGTCAACAACTAACACTTTAATAATTCAATAAAGCTAGCTGGACTCTATGTATCATTTAGGAACGCTTTAAGGTTGAGAGTAATGTAACTCCAATATGGTAGCTTAAAAATAGGGTTTTATTTGTATCACATAAGAAATCTGGCCATATGTACTTGCTTGTGTTGGCTCAGTTGCTTGACAGTGTCAAGGTTAACATCTGTGAGTCTCAACATTGCTTATATATGTCATCTCACGGTGACAAGATGGCTGCTGCAATTTCAGATATCAAGTTTATATTTTAAGTAGGAGGAAGTGGGAATGGTGATCCTACTTACATATTATCAGCCAGAACTAGTGACCCATAGCCACCTCTAGCTGGTAAGTGACTGTGGAGAAGGGGTCTGGGAAAGTCAAACACTATGTCTGCCATGCACTGCAGCTGGATAAAGTATGTAAGCATATGCAGTTCAGTGCAGAGTAATTTACTTTCTTCCAGAAGCTGGAAATGAATTTATAGTTGGTGAAGGCATAAGGATCAAGATACGCCCAAGCCAGCTGCCCCATCCTATAGGAGTGCTTCAGACTGTCTACTTAGCAGCTTTCCTGGACTTGGGAGACTATGTGCTATGCATGGTCCCCTGCTATCTTGTAGTTTTCAGTGCAACTTCCTGGGTTCCTGTCCAGAGGAGTCCACTTGGTTTGGAGAATTGAGGCACAATTGAGGTTGCAGGAAGCTGTGGTTGTCCTGGTTTCTCGTTACCCCACAAACAGCCTATTATGAGATCTATTCTTTTAACTCCTTTGCAGTATCTATATGAGGAATAAGGGATTCCTTGAGTCTCTCTTTCCTCCTCTGTCCCCAAAAGTGGCCTTGGTTTTTTCAGGATTGACAAACTCTGACAGACTATGGAAAGGACTTTGCCTCCTTGCCTAAGCCACAAGATTGTTCCCTTCTTTGCTTCAACCCTCTTATCTTCTCTCTTGTCATCTCTATAGCTCACTGGACAGTGGGTGTGAAGAGACTGCAGTGAAGGGAGAAAGGATTATAGCAAAGGGGACTTTGTTTAGGCCTTCGTTAAGTTGTGCTTTGTTCCCACAGCATCTAGGAACTGGATGCAGGATAGTGCAAGCCTGGAGAACCTAATTCCCATACCTCCACTGCTCCCAGGCTAGGCTTACTCTGAACAGAGAAAAAAATTAAAGCCTTCCTGATGACTCAAAATCAGTCAAGCTTCCTTGGAATATCAGACCTACTAGGAACCAAGGCAGCAAGTAGGAGGCAATTGTCTTCTGTTGCCTTCAGTTCCTACTGTCTGTCAGAACAGTGCATCACTCTCCTTCATATGAGCTTCCCTTCTGAGTCTGCTTCTAAATCCTGCCATGGAACTCCACACTCGCCCCACATACACACTCTAGTGGTCTGTTCTAAGGCAAAGAAAAGTGGAAAATTATTCTAGATTTCTGAATCTAGAGAACTGGCTAATAGTTTTTCACAATTGGAGCTTGAGGGAAAATGGTACATATCTTTATTTTTTGATTTTTGGACATTCGTACAGAGAAGTGATATAGAAGTAGAACAACAACACCAGTGATCCACACACAACTCTTATGAACAGATGTAGCTTCAAAGGCAATGAGGATTCGGTAGCAGGAAGTGTCCAGATCCACAGAAGCTAAGTGGTGACAGCTTTTACTTGTGTCCAGGACTCCCTGTGCTCTTCTTCTCCAGACACTTCAGGTATGAGCCAAGAGGCTTAAGTTTAAAATAGGCATGGAATGTTTGGAAGGGCCAAATTCTTACAAGGTTTTTTTTTTGCCATCCTGGTGCTGTTCACATTACTGTTTGCGATGCTCAGAATCAGCCCTCTGTTTTCTGGATCCTTCAACAGCCATTGGCGTCCAGTCTCTCAGTGCTATCTATTGCTAGGGAGATAATGGCATGTCCTTGGTTTTAAAACACATCCCTGATTCCCTGAATAGGTTGTTAGCTGCTCAGGAAGGAATCTTAAAGATGCTACAAAGAGAAAAGGGAAGGAAATCTTGTAAGTCATTTAGTTTATTTCTCTGTCTCCAGGAAGAACCCAACCCAGATCTTTTCACACAAACGGACCTCTGATTGAATCCTATGTATCCAGCAGTAGAGTACAGAGCTTTTGTTTTTAAGATGATACAGTCTTTGTTTTCTCATTATAACGCACTATATTCCTTGTAGAGATTTGGAACAATATAAAAAGTACAAAAAGATAGAAATTATCTACAGTTCCATATGTCCAGCAATAATCATCCCTAACAATTTGATGCATTTCTTTCCAATCCCTCACTTCTCTCTCTGTCTCTCACAATTTACGTGTGTTCGTGCCCCTTACAAAATTGGGATGATAATCATATACATGATTTTGTATTCTGCTTTTTTTCCCACAACACTGTATCATGACTGTTTTCTCAAACAAATATTTTTTAAAAAATCTTTAAAAATGATTTTATAATATCTTGTCAAATGAGTATATCATAATTTATTTAATCATTCTCCTGATTATAATCCATCTTTTTATCTGAACAAATTTTAACAGTATTTATAGCAGTTTCATATAGCAGCCATATAAAATAAAATCAGTTAAGACTTAATTAAGCACATGAAATGTCCAGTGTCCTGTGCTAAATGCTATAAAGCATATAAAAAATTATAAGGCCAGTTCTCTGATCTCAAAGAGATTTTAGGTTTATTATGGTGTGATTTTTTTAAAATTAATATTATATAGCTTAATTCTTAAAACATGTATCTTACAGTTTTAAATAATTAGTACTTATAATTATTTTAAAATACTACTTATTTTACATTCTTTCTACTTTTCAAAACTATATGAGGCAACTTATTATAACAGAAACAGCTAAAACAAAAGTGAAGATCAGCATAAGAAGAGGGAAAAGATAGGAGCCAAGTCATAAAGGGCAAAGGAAGGAAGGAGACAGGAACCAATGAAACCAGAAAACCTCACCTAAGGAGACTGCTGCCTAGGCTGAGAGACACACAGCCTTTATCATCCAAGTGCATGCCTTCAGTTATTCATTGATTCTTTCAGCCCACAGGTATTCACGGAGCACTAATGCTCAGTGCCAGGCACCAAGTTAGGGGCTGGGGAACAATGATGAACAAAATAGACACGTTCTCAGAGAACCTGTATTTCACAAAGAGAGACAAACTTTCTCTTAGCTCTGAAGGATGGTAGTGTTGGTGAAAAATTCAAAGATCTTCTATACTTCCTCATCTCTTATAGGTCCTCAGAAGAAGCAATGAACACTATGTTAAGTCAAAGAATTCAGGATGAAGTTTGAAAGATGTAGTCCATCAGTGCAGGATTTTAAATAGAGATAATAAAGCTTAGAGAATCTAGAAATATGAATATTTGGCACATCCTTTATGAAACTCCATATGTATATTAATTATCCTAGCTAGTCTTTTGATAATAATTAAACAGTTGGCCATTTTTAAATGTTTCATTTTTTAAATTATCTAAGAAATATGAACACATTACTAACATTATGAAAAAGAAAGAAAAAAACTCTCCCTTAAGGCCTTGACCTGGCCTAGCCATTAACATTTATATCTCTTTCCAGTCTTTTTACATACTTGTAATCATACTTTACATAAAACTGTCTTTGAATGTTTTTACACATTATTATATCATAAGCATTATATTAAGGCTCTCCAGAGAAACAGAATCAATAGGTTATGCATATACACATATATGTATGTAGGTATATATATATGTAGAATATATATATATATAGGTGTGTATATATATATATATATATATGTAGAGAGAGAGATTGAGAGAGAGAGGAGAATTGGCTCACCCAATTATTATTATTATTATTATTATTATTATTTTTAGGAAGATTAGCCCTGAGCTAACATCCACTGCCAATCGTCCTCTTTTTGCTGAGGAAGATTGGCCCTGAGCTAACATCTGTGCCCATCTTCCTCTATTTTATATGTGGGACGCCTGCCACAACATGGCTTGATAAGTGGCACTAAGTCCGCACCTGGGATCTGAACCACCGAACCCTGGGCCGCCAAAGCAAAGCATGCGAACCTAACCACTGCACCATCGGGCCAACCCCTCACCCAGTTATTGGTTGTGAGAAGTCCCAAGATCTGCAGTCAGCAATCTAGAGACCAAGGAGGGACAATGTGTAGTTCCAGTCTAAAGGCTGGCAGGCTCAAGACCCAAGAGAAGCCAATGTTTCAGTCCAAGTCCAAAGTCCAGAAAAGACCAATGTTCCACTCAAGTAGTCAGGCAGGACAAGTTCTCTCTTACTTAGCCTTTTGTTCTATCTAGGTCTTCAATTGATTGGATGAGGCCCACTCACATTAGGGAGGGCAGTCTGCTTTACTCAGTCTACCAACTCAAAAGTTACTCTCATCCAGAAACATACTCACAGACGCACTCAGAATAATGTTTGACCAAATGGCTGAGCACCCCATAAGCCAGTCAAGTTGACACATAAAATTAACCATCAAATGCATTTTTGGGCCCAGCCTGTGGCCGAGTGGTTAAGTGCACGTGCGGCACTTTGGTGGCCCAGGGATTCACCAATTTGGATCCTGGGCGTGGACTTGGCACCCTCATCAGGCCATGCTGAGGTGGCATCCCACATAGCACAACTAGAAGGACCTACAATTAGAATATACAACTACATACTGGAGGGCTTTGGGGAGAGGAAGAAGAAGAAGAAAAGAAAAAAGCATTTTTCTTGATATATAGTTTTCACGAGCATAATTTACTTAGCTATTTTGGATTACTATATTTTTTATTATTTCTTATTTTTCCCGACTTCTTAATAACACCATGATAGACATATTCATGTTGTGAATATTTCTATTTTTTAAACTATTTCTTTGGAATTGCTTCCCCAGATGGATTTCTTTCTGTTCAAGGGTTGTGATATGTGTTAAGTTTCCTAAGGCTGCTGTAACAAAATACTACCCACTGAGTGGCCTAAAACAACAAAAATTTATTCTCTCAAAGTTCTAGAGTCTAGATGTCCAAAATCAAGATTTCAGAAGAGTTGGCTCTGAGGAAGAATTTGTTCCTCACCTCTCTCCTAGCTTCTGGTGGTCGCTGGTAGTCCTTGGCATTCCTTGGCTTTTAGATCCATCACGCCAATCTCTGCCTCCGTGTTTGCATGGCGCTCTCTTCTCTGTATCTTCACATGGCCTTCTCATAGGACACCGGTCATTGGATTTAGGGCCCACAGTAATCCAGTATGACTTCATCTTAACTAACTACATCTGCAAAGATCCTATTTCCAAATAAGGTCACATTCACAGGTAGCAAGGGTTAGGACTTCGACATATCTTTTTAGGGGACACAATTCAACCCATAGCAGGGTATCTGGCTATTCCTGATAGATACTGTCAAATTGTATTCTAAAAGGCCTGTATTTATCTGAAATATGCCAAGAGGGTATGAGAGTAGTTTTATTTTATGTGTTTTATTTTCTTATAATGGTTATATCTTACTGATGATTTGACTCTATTGTCATTTTATAGTGACCGCCTTTGTCTGAATTCTTTTTTGGCTGAGACCAGAACTGCTGAGAGTATTCTTGTAATGGGAAATGTACAGGCTCTCATAGGCTGTTCAGAGGGCCAGGATAGCCAGTAGAAGGGCACTGGGTTACTCTGGCTCTTCCAAGTTGCAAGGAACATGTGTAGGGTACCTCAGGAGAGAAGGGATTCTCAGAAGGACATGTGGCAGATCAGGAGCACTCAGGCATAGCGGTCTGATGAAGACTTGAACATCATCCTGGAAACAGCTGCAGTTAGTCAAACCTTGAGAACAGGCATGGAGAGCCCATTCAGGGTACAGTGCTTGCTGCAATGGCTGGCAATTTTATCTTTCTCTTAGTAGCAGACGTCAGCTGCTCAGTAATAGACTAAGCTCCACCTGTAGGCTGCTGCTTGTCTGTGCTTTTGTGGCTCCTGCTGCAAACAATTAACTAATCTTAATTTCCTTACAGTTTCTGTTACTCATGGCTTCTACTCTACTATGGCTTCTGTTTCCTGTCCCCTCTCAGCGTCTCTTGGCTTCCATCCATACTGTTTTCTACTGGTTCTGATGCTGAGTGTTCTGAATTCAAACTCCACAAGAGAGTGGGTCAGACCAGATTGGCCCATCCTCACCCCTGTTGAGCACAGTACTAGGTTAAGTAGAGCTCGTATGACAGGCCTCATGGATAAGGGCCAGTCTATTGATTACTGTCTTTGAATCTGCTGGCTATCCCTGGTGCAATCAACTATAACCATGGTGGTGGATCCTGTGTTAATAACTATGGTGACTCAGGCCAAGAAGCCTCTCTCTGAAAGGGGAGCAGAGACTCTGAGGCTTTCTCAATGGGGTCAGTACAAGTAGCAGGCATCTGGCATGGTTTGTCCATTAACAGCACTTACCTCAACCTAGAGAAGACTTCCTGGAAGAGATGACAATAAAAAAGGTCTTGAAGGATAGTAAGAGTTGATTATAGAGGGAAGAGAAGACCAAACAGAGGATATAGATTGAATAAAGGCACAGATACATGAAGCATCTTGCCATGTGCAAGAAACTACAAATAGTTCAATATCAATAGCAAATAAATGTTGAGGCAAGACAGTGTAGGCTATGTAGGAACCAACTTATGAAGACTCTATTTACCAAGGTATAGAGCTTGGACTTGTGGTAAAAGGAAGTCACTGAAATATTTTAAGTAGGGAAATATAATAGCTTTTTCTAGTTCAAGCAAAAAATATAGGTTTAAAGGGGGCAGAACTAGCAGCATATTAACTGGTTAGAAAGCTATCAAAATAGCTGCGCAAGAGAGAGTGAGGGCATTGGTAGTACAGATGGAGAACAGGGTTCAGATCTGAGGAATGTCTGGAAGATAAAACTGGCAAAACTTGATAATTGAATTGAAGTAGAAAGCAAGTGTCAGGAATGAGTTCAGAATGACTCCCAGGACTCTGGCATGGGCAACCTATGAGTGGTGTCCCTTTAACTGAAGTTTAAGGACTTAGCACAAAAGACACATTTCGGGGGAGGAGATAAAAGGTACTGAGTTCAGTTTTGGACATTCTGAGTTTCAAGTACCCCAAGTACACACATTTGGATATATGCATCCAAGTTCAAGTGTCATTTCTTCAAAGAAAGCTCCTCTGACCATATACAGGGTACAGTCTCCATCTCATAAAGTCTTATACTTTTCTGTTGTGCTAATCACAATTTAAGGTAAGTAACCAACTGTGCAATTAACTGTTTAATGTAATCTTCAGAAGGACAGGCTCTGTTTCCCTGGCCTAGGCCAGAGCCCTCCCCACAGTAGGCATGCACTAAATATCTGTTGAATAAATGCTAGGTGCTTCTCAATCACCTAAGAATTAGTTATTATTATCCTGCATCTACACATAGGGCTGGAGATTCTGAGAAAGCAATTTGTGCATGGTCACACATTGAGTGGAGGGTTGATAGGTTTAGCAAATAAAAATACAGGATACCCAATTAAAAGTGCATTTAAGAGAAATAACAAGTACTTTTTAAGTGTAAATATGTCCCAAATATTGCATGAGATGTACTTGTACAGCCCTGAGTGGCATTTGATTCAAAACTGTGTCACCCCAAAGTCCAACTTTCTCCTCTGCCGCTGGGAGGGAACACCACTGAAAGCCTCGCTGGGGATTATTCCATTACTAATCCTCCCCTTTTAGTAAAAAGCTTTTGTTTTTTTTCATTCTGTGTTCGTTTGTTTTTAAATTCCTGCTTTCATGGAAGGTAAGTCAGTTTATCCTGGATGCAGAACAGCAACTAACAGATTCCAAAAGTTTTGTTCGAGTCTTTCTGGGTTGCCTTCTCCAAACATGAAGATTAACTAGAGCTGCCTGGACTTTCTGCTGTGCCAGGTGTGAGGAAATGAGGTAGAGGACTCTCCCCAGGTAGAGGTGCTCCCCACCCACTTCTGTGGTATTCTGAGCCACTTGGGAGCTGTGGCCCCTATCAGATGACTATGTACATCAAAGACAATCCTTTATAGTTTATGTGTTTCATCGTAGATGTTCTGAATTGTTCTGGAAAAAAGATAACAGTGTGGTTCTAGCAATTTTCCTGAGTGATCTTTAGGGCTGTCCTGTGTGGTTAATTTCATCTGGGGAGGTGGTGCGTTATGGGTAATTTTGAAACACGGGGTTTGCTTGTCTGTCTGTCTTCCCTAGGTGACAACACTTAGGCACTGGTTCAAGGGGCAGCACCAGGCTTTCCTTGAAAAACTGAGAAAGGCTCTCATGTGCTCTTTCCCTCCCTCCCTCTCTGTATGTATGTATGTATTTACGTACATACATGGAGAGACACATGTAAGTTTAGTAGAACATTAGTAGTGATTATATTCCAAATAGTGTGATTTGGGAATAATTTTTACTTTTCCTTTATATCTTTCTATATATATCTTTTTTTTTTTTTTTGAGGAAGATTAGCCCTGAGCTAACATCTGCTGCCAATCCTCCTCTTTTAGCTGAGGAAGATTGTCCCTGAGCTAACATCCATGCCCATCTTCTTCTACTTTATATGTGGGATGCCTGCCACAGCATGGCTCCATAAGCAGTGCATAGGTCCACACCCAGGATCCGAACCAGCGAACCCCAGGCTGCTGAAGCGGAGCTTGCCAACTTAACCACTGCGCCACCAGGCCGGTGTCCTATATTATTTTGAATTTTTGACATAAGCAGTGTTGCCTTTATAATGACGATAACTGTAAAGATTATTCTGTTTTTGGGAGAAAAACAGTTTCAGGCTTCCCTTTATAGGTTATGAGTTGTCCTCATATCTGATACTCTGCTATTTCTTCTTCCTCTTCTCCACTTAGAAAAGAAAAATAAAAGAGAAATAAGATGAAGAAAAAGGAGAGAATTTTCTAAAAGATTATTCAATAAAAAGGCAAAAGAAAATAGAAACAAACAGCTCTAGGGGCTGGCCCCATGGCATAGTGATTAAATTTGGTGTACTCCACTTCAGCAGCCCAGGTTCATGGGTTTGGATCCCAGATGCAGACCTACACATCACTCATCAAGCCATGTTGTGGTGGTGTCCCACATACAAAATAGAGGAAGATTGGCACCGATGTTAGCTTAGCAACAATCTTCCTCAAGTAAAAAGAGGAAGATTGGCAACAAGTGTTAGCTCAGGGCCAATCTTCCTCACCAAAAAAAAAGTAGAAGTTAATGTGCTTGTTTGGACCTATCCACACAGGTCTTTGGAATTAATCCAGGTTGTCTCCTCTTCCACTCGTGCCACTCACCAGTTCTTCCTCTGTGATTCTTAGTTCTTTGAATTGAGTCCATATCCAGAGCTTAGCTCTCCTTGTCTGCCTGGCCCTCTTGGACTGTTCTGGGCTAGATTTTCTAGACTGGCAGAGATACTCTTTTTCCAGCCAGGCCTTTGGCACACGCCTGCCTTTACCTGCCCTCAGCTTCCACTCCTGAACCACCTCCTTGTTAGTGGAGGAGGATAAGCCGGAGCACCGAGAAACAGAGGATAGAGTTAGCTCCAGCGCCAGTAACTCTGTGCCTGTGGGCTAGTCTTTTTGAGCTATTTCACACTCTGCTGCTTTCCCTGTGAAAAGAGGGGATAGAACGAGATGGTCCCACTGTGCATTATGAGTTAAGGAACAATCACTATTTTTTGTGCTGGTGGTGTTTGCAATAATTTTGAGACGCACATACAAAAAAGAAAAGACGTTTCCTTCAAATCAAGTATGTTTCCTGCAAATCACATTTTTGCCCTGGAGTATTCATAGTTCACTCATAGTTCTCAGTTTTTGACAGGATCATGATGATGAGGAGTTTTTAAAAAGTTAAACCCTTGAAAAGAATGGAAAACTTTAACAAGTTAGAAAGCATTATATCAAAAATTGGTATGTATTTCCCCTTCTAAAGAGGGAAAGACGGAGGCTGGTTAGAGAGTTGATATAATGGAAAGAAATGCTGAAATCCTGGCATTAATTTTACCTTAAAAATCTGGAGTTTTTATTCGCATCAACTTGATAATGTAAGCAAAAGTAATGGAGAAATTTGCCCGAGACTTGGTCTTCCCACCTTTATTCAAATTACTGTCTTGATTACTTTCCATATCTTAACAAGGGAAAAACTGAAAGTAAGGGAGGTGTGTGCACCACAGTGGCTGCAGTCATACCTTCCATCTCTGAAAATGAGAATGAGCAAGCAATTTGTTTTTCCATATTCAGAAATTATTTTTTTTTTTAAAGTTCAATTTTAATAGTATTAAGATTGAAAGCAATCAACAAAGGCAAGGAAATTCACTCTGGAGGAAATGAAATTCCTTCTTAAGTCACAAACACAAGAAAACATAATCTATTGGTTTGATCGTATCAGGAATCCCCTGCCCATCCCCCAAACACTCTCTTTTCCCTGTAACAGATCTTTTTAGTCATTCAGCAAGGTGTGTCTCAAGGACACAAACTCCGAAGAGATTTTTAAAATCAAATTCTTAAGAGGGTTGTTAACTTAGGGCTGCTTTTATCTTTCTTTGAGGTTCTTTTGACAAGAATTATCAAACTATAATATAACTTTCTAAGATTTCAAACCTGAAAAGTTTGTTTAAATTTTTTTTTTTTTTTTTGGTTAGTCAGTACAGACAAGTCTACTTTTTATCTCTAGCGAAATCATGATGAGTAAACTGAAAGGAAGATTGGGTTGGGGTTTATGCAGACACAGTTTCTTCCTCTCCACCCCTCTACCTGCCTGGCCTGCAGAGAGACTCCCCTTTGCAGTTCTCATCCCACCCCTTGGTTCCCAGAGCACCACTGGTCAGTTGTGGGTAGTTCTAGCATTTTGTGTGTGAAGTCTTAGATTGAAAGAACGTAGTCAGGGTTTCTTAGGGTCAGCTTGTAAAAGCAGAATCTCCAAACTGAAAAGTATAATAAGACTCACTATTCATTCAAACTGACATGAACAGAATCATTTGGAGCTATGTGGCCATAACTATCAAGAAATATTTGAGGAGCTGGCTCTGTGGCCAGGTGGTTAAGTTCACGCGCTCTGCTCTGGTGGCCCAGGGTTTTGCTGGTTCAGATCCTGGCCGCGGACATGGCACCACTCATCAGGCCATCCTGAGGCAGTGTCCCACATATCACAACCAGAAGGACCTATAGCTAGAATATATGACTACGTACTGGGAGACTTTGGGGAGAAGAAGAGAAAAATAAAAAAGAAGATTGGCAACAGATGTTAGCGGAGGAGCCAATCTTTAAAAAAAAAAAAAGAAATATTTGTTAGGTGCCCATTTATGTATAAAACTGAACTAAGTAAAGTGTACAGTGAATACCATAGGCACAGTCCTGACCCTTAGAGGCACAGTTGATTACAATAGTGTTGATAATAGCACCTGCCATTTAGCGTGTATTTAACATATGCCTGGTATTTATATTCTCATTTAATCCCTAGAGCCACTCTAACATTTAGATATTCTTATGACTATTTTATCTAAAAGGAAACTGAGGTTAAGAAACGTTAAGCAGTTTGCCCAAGGTTGCAAGACATACACTATCCTTTATCTGAAGAACACACTACTAGATTGTATCACTCTTGAGCCTACATGAAAATTGAGTGTGTAGGACTAGACATGGCCTCTTCCCCACCTGTTTGCAGATTGTAAATATATAAGTGCATAGGGTCCTTGGATGGATGGGGAAATAAAGAAAATAATAGAATCTTTTATCCAGATGGCCTAGGATACTAGTCTCCTGGAATGACTCCCTCGAGAGAAATAAAAAGGAAGCAGATACTAAAGGAACTTTAAAATACTATATAGTTTCTTCCCAGGATGAGAGAGTTTACAAAAGAAATATATCCAATTAAAACTTCAAACAACACAGAAATGTATAAAACAATCCCACCAGAGAAGATTGCTGTTAACGGTTTGTGCATATTCTTCTAGAGTTGTCCCACATACAAATATATAATTATTTAAAAATAGGATCATAATATATACACATATGTTTCATCTAATAATATGCTATGTAATTCTTTTTATATCTTTACCTTATTTTTTCCCTGCGACTTCTTAGTATTTCATTGTATGGTTATGCTGTAATTTGTTTATCTAATAATTCTATTGATTTGGACATTTAAATTTGCTTTCAATTTTTTGTTGTTACAAATATTCTACAATAAACATTTTTATGCAATGTGTGTAAAATAAATCCCTGTAAGTGGAAATGTCAGATCAAAGGAAAGGCATATTTAAAATATTAAGGACTAGTGTCACATGCCCTCCAATAAGATGGTACCATTTTATATTTCCACCATTGGTGTAGGAGAATCCCTAGGCCACTATACTTTTGCCAATACTGGATATTACTAATCTTTTTAACATTTGCCAATGTTATGGGTGAAAATTGTGTCATTATTTTCATTTGAATTTCTTTCATTGTTATTAAGTTACAGCATCTTTTCATATATTTATTTGGCCACTTGTATTTTTTTTCTGTGAATCCCTAATTCTGTCTTCTTTTTCTATTGGGAATGTAATCATTTTCTTGGTTTTGATGAATTCCTTGTGTGTTAGGAGTAGTTTAGCGTTTGTCTGCTATACGTATTGCAAATTTTATTTCCTAATTTGTCTTTTGACCTCGTTTTCTTCTTCTCCTTTTCCCCTTCCTCCTCTTCCTCTCTCCCTGTCTCTCTCTCACTCGCTCACTCACTCTCTTTTTTTACTATATAGTTTTTAATTTTCTGTCAAAAAGTTTTTATGATCTTTGGACTTCGTATATTAGAAAGGCCTTTTGCAGTTCTAAGAGTAGGCAAGTATCATTCATGTTTTCTTCTAGAGCTTTTTTTCACATTCAGATATTTGATCTAACTTGGATTCATTCAGATTTAGCTACAAATCCAGGTTTTCATGTTAAATCATCTGCTTTAAAATGTGTGCTTTTAAAATATATATTTCCTTAGTGTACGTACCAAATAAAACAATCTTGGTGGCCAGGTTTGGCCATGGACTGCCAGTTTCTGACTTCTAGTTACTAAGATTCCACATAAGAAATTAAACAAGACCAGATGGTTTCTTTTACATTGCTGATGGATAAAAGGAGTACAAACAGTGTGTAATTAAATGCAGGGAAAACTGTATAACTATCTGTTTGAAGGTAATAAACTTCAAGCTCTATCTCCTGAGGAAAATAATGTAACCCCTCTCTGTTTCCTCATCTGCAAAATGGAGATAATAATAGGTTTTGGGGGAGCATTAATTGTGTTTCAGCCTTGTATGGGGTTTGGCACATGGGATAGGTCATTAAGTGGTAGTTCTTATGAGGGGTTTTAGGGAATTACAGATATGGTCTCTACTACTCCCATAGCCATCTTCAAGCCATCTTCCAAGTTTGTTTCAGAAACAACTAACTCAAGTGGAGATTCTGTTAAAGTCAAGTAGTGCTTATGGGTTCCCAGTTGTTGTGTGATTTACTGATAGACTCTGCAGGAGATATGGAAGAAGCATTAGGTATAGTCTTTACTCTCAGAAAGTCTCCAGTTTGGTTAGGAAAATTAGATTTTCATTTGGAAAACAATGAAAACACAAATAAGGATGCTGTAATTAAGTACCAAATTGATACAGAGAAGATGTGTTTTAGCTGAAGAAGATAAAGTTGTAAGGGAGATGAAATTGAGGGTCTTGAATAATGTGTAGAATTTGTGTGTGAGCCAAGAAAAGAGCATTCCAGATCTTGGGAAACAGCATGAACAAAGACATAGATGTGAGATTGTGTGTGTCATTGTGCTCCACTGCAGATGGTAGGGGAGTGAGAGAAGGGCTGTGACTAGGGACAGAAGGGAGGGGACATGGCGAGGGCAGAACTGTGGGAATATGCTGGGCAGACACGTTGAACTCAATAAACAAAGAGGGTTAAAATTCTGGGCTATTTTGGAGGGAGGGGTGCAAGAGTCTGTGACAGTGCAAAGTCTGGTAACAAGGGCTGATCAGTAATTGGGAATTATGAGCAGTCACATGGAAGTTGAAGTTGAAACTATAGATGAGAATGTCAAATTAACAATAGCTAGCATTTATTGTCACTAACATTATTAGTGATATGTCACTAACATAAAACATGGTTTCAAGAGGTTCTTTTTGTCTTTAAGTTTATCTTATCACTTAAACGTTACAACAAATGTAATAAGTTAGGTGGTATTATTATTCTCATTTTACAGATGAAAACGCTGAGCTATAGAGCGGTTTAGAGACTTGTTCAGGAAGAGAGAGATGTCCTCAATAACACTAAAGGATCTGCCTCTTTGGGATATTCTTTAGAAAAGCCACTCGTAAATCAATCCAGAGGCCACATTTCAAAGGATAGACACCAAGCTCTCAGCCTCTTTTGAGTGTACCTTAGGACATAGGTCAATAGGCAAGATGAGGATGGGATCACAGTGTCTTGGTGACATCTGTGCCCTCACCATGTGGTATATCCAACAACCTTTCAGAGGATTAGAAATCAGTGAAACAACGAGGCTCCCAGAGCAGAGAAATTCTACTCAGGTGAAAAATTGTTCACTTTTGACTCATTGGTTTTCTCTGCTCATTGAGTCATGATTACTGAATGCTGCCAGGTGCTTCAATAATTCCCTCATTCCTTTTTTGACTATTAGGTACTTTCTCTCACTTTTCCTTTTTAATTTTGGGGATTTTTCAGATTTTAATTTGCTACTAAGTAACAGGGGGAGAGAAAACCATTTTATAACTATCTGACATTTAGGTAAACCAAGTCACAGAATAATCAAGAATCTTTTCCAAGACAACCAAGTTAATCTCTGTTAACAACAAGACTAAAATGTCTTAACATTTCTTTTTGGAACTTTATTTTCCAAGCACATTTTTAAGCATCAGCTTCTGGGATATTGTGCTAATTTCCTTCCCAAGAACCAATAAATGCAGCTTTTATTTCTCAAGTCCCTAAAAGCAAAGCAAGTCATTCTCTTGATACTCTTAGGCCAGTTAAATGACCACTTGGTAAAAAGTGGAGAAGATAAAAAGCCTGACAGATAATTTGTCCTTAAGTTTACCTCCCCAAAAGGCAATTATGGGAAAGTTCTTTCATATGATGAGCGGAAGTATTTTCCTAGAATACTGACTCACAAATCTAAGGCTGAACCAATCCTATTGTTTAATAACGTGAACCCAGAATGAGCCTGGGATCCACTATTCTCCAAGGAACAAAGAAGCATAGCCTCAGCGACTGTTTTGAATTACCTTTCTTTTCATTCATCTTTTCAGAATAGATAGCACCAGATGTTTCAAATCTGGAATATAAACAGCCACTTTCTACCAATGCAAACAGCAACTCTGCTGCATATTTTTTGGGGGGGATTTTTAAAGACAACAAAAAAATCAATTTATTTATTTGATGTGCCTATGGTTTGCATGAAAATATCTCTTTGGTTTGCGAGAATTTATTAATAGATGCATAGTTTTTGTTAGACAATGTATCAACAAACTGTTGTTAGCACCTCCATAATATATCTCAAATTTATCAACTTATCTTCAAACCCACTGCAGTCACTGAGGTCTAAGCTACTCACTATCATCTCTTGCCTGGACCACTACAGTCGCCTCCTGGCTTGGTTTCTAGCAGCCAAAATGCTTTTCAAATCAAACCCACTTCTTAGGTCCATTCTGCTCAAAACCTCCCATGACCCTACATAACCTGGCCTTTGCCTACCTTTCCAGTCTTGTTCTACTCCTGCCCCTGCCTTCCGGCTTCCATTTGGTTTTAAAACTTAACCAAGGTTTCCCTCCCTAACGCTGTTGCACAATTGGTTTCCTCTTCCTGGAAGACTGCCCCTCTTGCTTGGTACGGCAGTCTCTTTTCTCCTCTTTAGATCTCAGCTTAATGTCAGCACCACAGAGAAGCCTTACTCACTACCCTATCTAAGTGGGGCTCACCATTTTTACTCCATTTCTTTGTCCTGTTTGTTTCTTTTATAACAATTATATTGATTTATTTGTTTCCTTTTTATTATTTTTCTTTGTAGAAAAATTGAAAACTCTTTGATAGCATAGACCATCTCTGTTTATTCACTACCGTACACCCAGCACCTGGTACCATGCCAAGAACACCCTATGTTCTGCCACATATTGATTTCCATGTGTTCCAAAGAGGAACTGCAATGTATTTTTGCTGGTCATTTTTTGATGCTAAAAGAATATTTTGAAATCTAATTGTTGTCAACAAGCTTGACTTTGAGAAGACAACCAAGACTGGGTTGGCGATATAGGTAACTAGGACATCCCTATATGTCACTTGAGACACTGGCCTCCAGGCTAAAATATGCCCTGATTAATAAACAGATAGTTGCATTGGTAATATTCCAGTGATACTTCTGTATTCGGTTACCAAGGGCCTGTGACAAGCTCAAGTGTGGTAGAAGAAGACAAGTAAGATGAGGAAGGATCTGGAAACCATGGAGTTGTTGTAGAGGATGCACAGAGTAGTAGTAGGAACAGAAGATGAGGATTTAATGTCAACTGGGGATAGAATTGTAAAAGAAATGAAATGAGATGAACATCAAAGTGCTATTATATGGGAGAGATATTGGAGTTATTCTAAATTGTTCCAGAAGGAGAACTAAGATCAGAAAAACATATTTCAGATCATTATAAAGAAGAACTTACACAGTTGAGCAAAAATAATTAAACCTCCTTGTGAAGTAAGCTTTTGTCACAACAAATGTTCAGGCAAGACCAACAACATGGTCAAATATATTAGTATGAAAATTGTTACACATAGTGACCTGTACAAAATAAACATTCAATTCATGTTGGTCGGTAACTGTAACTATGTGAAGTGATGGATATGTTAATTAGCTTGATTATGGTAATCATTTCACAATTTATGTATATGTCACTATATAACATTGTACACCTTATATATACATGATTTTTATTTGTCAATTATAACTTCACTGAAGCTGGAAAAAATTCACGTTTGATGAATAAATAAGGGTATTACTGCACAAGATTAGACCAAGTAACCATAGAAGTCTAGTAGAATGCTGATAGTCTTTGATTTGTCTAGTATCCACTCTGCACCACATGGGAGATACAGAGGGAAATCAACCCTTGTTCCTTGCCTTAAAAGTGGCTGAAAAGATAAAGGAAGTGCTTGAAACAAGGAGAAATTGTAATAAATTGTTTCAACAGAAAATTTTAGAGAAGGTGAAAACCCTTGAGTTGATATAGAAGTTTTCTTAGCGGGGCTGTATGAATTGGTCCTTGAAGGATTTAAAAAAACAGAATAAAGAAGATGTGTCATACTAGAGAACTAGTACAAGAGTCCAGAGATAAAATTGAGCATGACATAAGGGAGAATGAGCAGACAAGCTTGTCAGAGTGAGGAGTCCCCCATGGGGCAGGAAGAAATGAGGCAGCAAGCACATAGGATCCAGACTGGGGAGTTCAATGCAGAAGACACATGGAAGTTTTGTCAGTTATTAAGCAGAGGAGGACATGATTAGAATGTGTATGAGAAACATTTACCTGATAAATGTACACTGGACAAAATAGAGCTGTGCTTTTCAAACTAGGGTGTACACCCCCCCTCACATTCAACCACCAAAATGTTCATGAGCCTTCATTTTTCTTGAAGATTTTGGGGAAAAGATAATATAGCTCATAAGTGATTGAAGGTATTATTTTCTATCAAACAAATGTGATGCAACCTAAGACTTCAGAGAAATGGCATTCTTGTTGCAGAAATGCCATAGGTTCTGCTCAAGGGGCCTGCTGGCTCTCTAGGGCTCTCTGGGGCAGATGGTCTTGGATGGGGAAATGTGAGCAGCCTGTGGGAGAAGATGAAAGAGCAGAAGACAGTGCCCAATTAATAAACACTGAGAGCGTGCTGCCCTGGGCACCGTGCTAAGTGCTGGAGTAGAGAGGTGAAGATAGCTCTGCCCTGGAGTAGCTGTTATCTGCTGGGGAGATAGGTACATAAACAGATAACTTCAATATATTTTGGAAACCAATAAAAACCAATTATGTACAGAAGGGGACCCTGGGTAAGTGAGAGGAAACAACTAGAGAATATAGTGGCAAATTGAATGCAGAGGCTAAAGGGAATGAAACAAAGCACCAGACCAAGATTTCTGTCCGGGAGGCCCAAAGAATGAAGCTGCTGCCAGCAGAAAAGGCAGACACGTGATTAGGTGCCCAAAGAGGTGGCTGTGACTAAACAACTTGTGTTTAGTACATCCGAGAACTCAGGCCTGGGAAGAAAACACATGAAAAAGACAGACACCCACTTCAAGAACTTGCTGTTTGCACCCACACTGTCTGACCTCGCTCTGCAGCTCTCCCACCTACCTGTGTACGTGAGCTCGTTTCTATCAATGGTTCTAAGACACAAGTTCTGGTATTTTCCAATTTATGACTTATCGTGCCTATTGAGAATAAAACCAGTTGAAAACTTCAGAATAACCTTTTCGGTAAAGAACTCAGAATCCCGCAGCTCTTGATAAGAATAAGAATAAAGATCTAACTTATAGAAATGGAATATACCTTGCTGAGGATGTTACTTGAAATATATACGTGACTTAGATTTTCCACTTTCTCAAAGAAAAGAAAATTGTAGCAAATTCAAAATATACTGTTTGTACCTTTCCTATAAAGCAGTGATTTATATTCATTGAATTGAATTAAATACCAGTGGCACACTGGTAAATGAAGTCATTTGTTATTAGTAAGAATTTTCAAATAATAGTCCCAAGTAATTAGCTACTGCTACTAGCTAACATTTTTTGAATGTTTAATGCATGCCAGGAACTGTTCTATATCAACAATTTTCACTCATGCAAGAGATGAATTCATTTAATTTTCACACAACCAAATTCGGTGGATATCATTATTATCTTTCTTTTATGGCTAGGATAAATGAAGCAGGAAAGTGAAGATATTTGTGGAAGGTAACATAGAAAGTGGCAGATGCTGGATTATTTAAGAACTCCAGAATTTAAATGCTTAAACACTGTACTTCACTCTGTAACAATACTAATAATCATTACAAATGATTTATATATTTTTGAAAAAGTAGTTATCCCTATGTGACACTCTCAGGAGACATTCCCGTGAGTAAGAGAGAGAGGGAGAGAATGAGCAGGTTGCACTGAGAATACCAGGAGTTGCACCCAATCTAAGGTAAGCCCATGGAAGTATATGATGTCCTGGTACATCATCCTGGGTGTACATCTCAGTAGAAAAAAGGATTTCAGACACTACATAGGAAATGAGTTGATGCTCAGTTAAATTCTACTCCATATAGCATTGGAGAAAACTCAGGGAGCAGCTTTGTATGTGTATTGCCAATAAATGGCAGCACGTAACATATTTTAGAGAAAATTTATCCCAAAGAATTTCAGAAAACATGGACCAACTTTAGGTGGGTATTTCCAACTATCAGCAGATCACTCACAGCAACTGGTTCAGACTGCATCAGACCTGGTTTAATGCACCTCCCTGGATTTACTTGGCCCTCCCTGCCTTCCAGGTTCTCCCTACTTGGTCAGTGGAGTGACCTGGCCACCATTATGGGCACCTCATCGCCTAACACCACCTGCTGTCACTGCCTCCTCAGGGTGATTGCTAGGCTCCAGTATGGTGTCTTTTTTGCCTTTTGGGAACACAGATGGGATGCGACCAGACTTTACAGGCTGTGGCCCCTCTGATCCTTCTGGTCTCAAATGAAGCATCCTACTATAAGGCATGGTATCCAGCTTCTCCAGCAGCTGCCTGGATGAGCTGGGCTGTACAACCAAGAAGTACAGGGGAGTTAATGTACCATGGGGCAAACTTTGGCCATGGAGGCATAGGATATGGAAAGAGGTTGGCTGATAATTCCCCTCCTTGATGGACTGTTTCAAAGCACTATGATTCCAAAGATCCTGTTTGAAATACATCCTATGTGACTGAGCAGTCATCTGTGTTTTCTTGTGAAACTGGCCAGCTTGCTAAGGCAACAACTTGTATTTGCTTTCTCTCCTTTCCTGCCTCATGTTCCTTTTTGCCTCACTCTTGGTACCCTAAGATTGTACCTCCTAATAAAGCCTTCACACATAAACTTTGCCTCCCACTCTGTTTTCTGGGGAACTTGGGCTAAGACAAACTATCCACTATATATACAGCTATTGATCTTAAACACACATGTGCTTTCAGATAATCCCTCTCCTCAAGAAACTTCCTGCTCTTGAAATTCTACTACTTGTTTTGTTTTTTTATTTTAGCCATTCCCAAGTGTGATAGACATAGCACTGATGGTGGTGACATGATTTTATGTACTACATGAATGAAAATTTAATTATGAATTTATTTTTCTGTTATTTTCTGTTTGTGGCAAATCATCCTGGTCTTCCTGTTAAGGTGGTGATAATTTTTTCTTTTAAAATAAAAAAGAATTCTTATAGACAAGAATTTTAGTAAATGGTTGTATAGGAGTTTTGAAGATATAACCAAAATTTTGAAGATGTCTGGATAATGAAAGAAGTTTGGGAAACACTTAGGTGTTTAAAAGCCTGTTTGAATATGAAGTAGCAGCAGTAAAAGCGCATTGCCTTGTTCCAGATCTTACGGGGAAAGTATTCAGTCTTTCACTGTTAAGTATGATGTTAGATGTAGGTTTTTCATAGATGTCTTCTTTCAACATAAAGATGTCCTTATCTGTTCTCAGTTACCTGACAGGTTTTTTTTTTTTTTTATCATAAATGGGTGTTGAATTCTGTCGAATCCTTTTCCTGTATCTATTTTCCTGTGTCTCTTGAGATGATCATATGATTTATTCCTTTAGTCTATTAATAAGATGACTTTAATTAATGGTTTGAATGTTAAACCAATCTTGCATCATAGCATAAAGCTCCCTTGGTCATGAGGCACTATCATTTTTATATATTGCTGGATTTGATTTGTTAATATTTTGGTTAGGGTTTTTGCGTTTATGTTCATGAGAGAGATTTATCTGTAATTTTTCTTTTCTTGTGCTGTCTGATTTTGATATCAGAGTAATATTGGCCTTGTAAAAGGAGTTTGGAAGTGTTTCTTCCTCAATTTTCTGAAAGAGAGTCTATTAAATGTTTAATAGAATTCTCCAGTTAAGATATTTGGCATGGGGCCAGCCTTGTGGCTAAGTGTTCTAAGTTCATGCACTCTGCTTCAGTGGCCCGGGTTCACAGGTTCGGATCCTAGGCACAGACCTATGCACTGCTCGTCAAGCCATGCTATGATGGTACCCCACACAGAATAACTAGAATGACTTACAACTAGGATATACAACTATGTACTGAGGCTTTGGGGAGAAAAGAAAAAAAGAGGATGATTGGCAACAGATGTTAGCTCAGGGCCAATCTTCCTCACCAAAAAGCATTAGAAAAAAGAAAGAAATTGGGCCTGAAATTTTCTTTATGAGAAGGCTTAAAATTGTGAATTCAATTCATTAGTAGATATTGGACTATTCAGTTTTCTGTTTCTTCTTGCAAGGGTTTTAGTAATTTGTGTCTTTCAAGGAATTTATCCATTTCATCTGGTTGTCATATTTTTTGCCATAAAGTTGTTTATAACATTTCCTAATCACCTTTTAATATCTGTAGGATCTGTATTGGTGTCTCCTTTTTCATTCCTGATATTGGTAATTTGAATTTTCCCTCTTTTTTGTCTTGATCATTATATCTAGAGGTTTATGAACTTTATTGATTTTTCAAAGAATCAATTCTTGATTTCATTGATTTTTAGCTATAGTTTGTCCATTTTATATTTGATTCATTTCTGTTCTTATCTTTATTACTTCCTTTTCTCTGCTTACTAGCCAGTGAAAAAAGTTTTCACAAGGGTGACTAGTGGATTCATTTCCATCTCTGAGGAAAGTCTATCAGACTCTCTCTCATAGTACTTGGCTTTTATGATAACAGGTGGTATAGTTCTATGAAAATAAACTAAGAAATTGCTTTCTAGTTATTTGAGGAACTAGTGTTCTGATCACTTTAAGGGTCATAGAAATGCTGTTTTCTGAGGACTGTTTTTAACTTTTTTCTAGCTTAATTG
Source organism: Equus przewalskii (assembly GCF_037783145.1). Classification (NCBI taxonomy): domain Eukaryota; kingdom Metazoa; phylum Chordata; class Mammalia; order Perissodactyla; family Equidae; genus Equus; species Equus przewalskii. The sequence continues at coordinate 105,534,754 of NC_091832.1, read as the reverse complement.
AAATATAGTTGACATATAACATTGTGTAAATTTAAGGTGTACAACATGACCATTTGACATATATAGACACTGTGAAATGATTACCACAATAAAGTTAGTTAACACATCCATCACCTCACATAGTTACCTTTTGTGTGTGAATGTGGTGAGAACATTTAAGAGGTACTTTCTTAGCAACTTTCAAGTATAATAAAATATTAACTATAGTCACCATGCTGTACATTAGACAAGTGTGTTAAAGATTGAAATTAGAGGAAATGAGAAAAATTATTGTGGGAGGGAGGAAAACTTCAGCAATGAGTTACTGATGAAAATTAAGTCTTTAAATGAACTCTTTTTTTTTTTTTTTTGTCACTAGAGTAAATTTGGGATTGGCATGAGAAATAAACCATACTCCCCCTCCCTAAAAGTCCTGTGTCTATAAGAGGAAAGATCCTAGGTCACTTTCTCTGTTATTGTTAATTTTTAGAATAATTTAACTCAGACTAAATCTCATTTAGCTGAAGCGTCTTTTGGATAGATAGCTTGGAACTTCCCCTCATACACGTCCGTTTCCAACACAGAGAAATAGAAATTTACTAAAAATAAGGCAAGGGCTAAAAGGGAGATCTCCAATAGTTACCCTTTGGAATTGTAGAAAATATGGTATGTCATGGTTGTCAAAGGAAGTTGTTGGTATCATACTGTTTGGCTTCAAAGCCTAGCGCTAGCTGGTCTTGGGCAAGGTATCGCCTCTCTGTGCTTCAGCTTCCTCAACTGTAAAGTGGCGATGATAATACTACCTTAAGATTATTGTGAGTTAATGAATATTAACTGCTTAATAAAGTGTCTAGCACGCCATGACTGTTTGCTAAGGTTAACTGTTATTATTTTACTGATATTCCCCTTTCTATTAGTGGCTAGGAAGAGTCAGTTTACCGAGGAAGCCCACAGAACAATAGTAACAACACTCAATCCAGATATTTTGGACTCTCTATAAAGTTCAAAGACTTGAAGCTGAGCTGATTTTTAGGTTCACAATCCAGAGTAAATAGTTGAGAAGATGGGAACATAATCCTGTTTCCTTCTTTGGCTAGTGTTTAGAAGTCCTAGGAAATTCTGGTCTCTTTGGCATACTTTGGACTTTTCAGGGGTTTTGGCTAAGGTGGTAACTGATTACATTAAGCTCTTACCTAAAACTGGAATTCAGTAACATCTTGAATGGTTGATTTTTAATTTTTCAAGCTCCACTCCCACACTTCTCTTCTCAGCTCATATTGGAAACTCTGTGTATTCTAATTAATTCTATGGATTACTTCCTGACTATTTGGCTTCTGGTTGGGTTCTACCAGTGGTGAGTATCAACAGGAGATTGGACACAGGAGAGTGAAGTCTGGGTATTGACTCCTCAGATTCCTCCCCACAGGGAGGCTTGATGAATCCCTCTGTTGAAGATCACAATTTTAGGTGGGCCTCCCCACATAGCTCTCTCTCCAGGTTTCGGTTACTGTGCCTCTCCTTCACCCTTTTAGGCCTAGGGATGGTAAGGGTGACTCTCTCCTGACTTTCCCCTGTGGCTTCTCTCTATCCTGCTTACACCTTAGTTATTGAACTTTCCTCATATAACCCAGGTTGTGTGTGATTGTTTCCTGCCTAGACCTTGACTGATATAATCCATATGATTACAGTCCTTTCAGCACTCATTCTTGCTGTGATAAGAAGTGGACAAGATTTTTTGGTTTCTTTGCTACTTAAAAGTTTTTACTTACAAGATAAAATAATTTGGGGAAAGAAGATACAAACTAAGGATGATTCATTGAACTTAATTGTATATATCATACCCATCTTCAAGAAAGGTATTACGGGGCCAGCTCTGTGGCCGAGTGGTTAAGTTCATGCACTCCGCTGCAGCGGCCCAGGGTTCGGATCCTGGGCGCAGACATGGCACCGCTCGTCAGGCCACGTTGAGGCGGTGTCCCACATCCCACAACTAGAAGGACCTGCAACTAAGATATACAACTGTGTACAGGGGAGGTTTGGGGAGATAAAGCAGAAAAAAAAAAAAAAAGATTGGCAACAGTTGTTAGCCCAGGTGCCAATCTTTAAAAAAAAAAAAAAGAAAGGTATTACATGTGAAAACTACAAAAGATGTTATTCACATTTTCTCAGATTTAGAAAGTCTGTGGTCTTTCTTTGGTATTAACAGAACACATCTTATATTTCCTATAACTGTAACAGTAGTAGCTTCATGGGTTGTTTTTTATTATTATGTCTGACTATATAAAAAGCTATTCAAATCCTAAAACAAAACAGCTGGATTATGCTTTAGAGATACCTGGTCTAGTCGTTTTTAACCGAGCTGTGGAGTTTGAGGTGGTGATATAGGGAGGGAGAGCAAGGAGCGAGGTCAAAATTGATGCTGCTGCAGCCCTATCTCCACTTTAATGGTAAAGACCAGCTCTGTTTTTCCTGTTTTCCATCTTTTTAGCTTTCTGAGCTGCCTTTTGGGGTAATTTCCCCTAGATCCATGTTCCTGTCTATTAGTTCTGTCTTTAGCTAGGTATAGTCTAGCTTTTTAGGGTTTTTTTTAATTCCTAAAAGTTTTATTTGGTTCTTTTTGAATCTATCTGTTCTATTTTTCTGCTTCCCCTCTCCTTCCTTTCCCTCCTTCCCATTATCCCCCTCCTCCTCCTCTTCTCTTTCTTATTCTTTTTAAAACTAGTATCTTGTTCTTTTCTTATGCTTCCAATTCTTTCTTTGATGTCTCTAATCATTTTAAACATATGTATTTCATAATATTGGCCTGACAATTTTCATATGAACAGTTCTTGAGAAGAAATATCTAATACTGCTATTTATTTCATTTGCTGAAATTTCCTCATGGAGGAATGTTTCTCTGTGTTTTTATGACTTTGAATGATGACTGCATCTTAAGCAGATTCTGTAAGACTCTTGTGTAGCTAGATCATGTTTGTGTCTCTCCAAAGCAGTTTTCCTTTACTTCCGCAAGATGTCCCAGGGATATTACCAGACTAAACCCATTTTTAAATTAATTTCTCACTTGGGGGTTCCTGAACAAAAAGAGAGTATATCCTAAATTAGTATGAGGGCAGGCCTGTGGCACTAATTCTCAGAAGAGGGAGTGTTCCCTCCTGCCTCCACGCCCTACACCCAGCTTTGTGGTCATGGGCTGGTTCTTTCTTGTTCTCCCAGATTACAGTGATTCTTGTGTAGCCATTAACCACCACCCAGACTCTCGATTACTGTGATAGAAGAAAGTATGTGATGCCCCAAAGAGTCCCAACTTCTGGTATGCACACCCTGTGTAATCTCTCCCCTTGAACACAGGCAGAACCTATGACTATGAAGGGATATCATTCCCACAATTAAGTTTCTAATCAGCTGAATTTGAGTTAATCAAAAGAGAGATTATCTCAGTGGGCCTAACCTAATCATACGAATTTTTAAAAGGGACTAAGAACTTCCTGAAATCAGAGAGATTCAACTGTGAGAAAAATTCTCCTGCTGGTCTTGAAAAAACAAACTACTATGTTGTGAGAAGACCTATAGAAATGGGCCATGTGGCAAGGAACCATGGACAGCCTGTAGGAGCTGAGAGGGGCTCCTGGTTGATAGCCAGCAAGAAAACAGGAACCTCAGTCCTACAACCACAATGAACTGAATTTTGTCAACAATATGAATGATCTTAGAAGAGGACCCAGAACCTCAGATGAGACCCCAGCCAGGCTGACACCTACATTGCAGTCTTGTAAGACTCTGAGCAGAGAGCACAGTATGCCATGTACTATAGTCTGAATGTTTTTGTCCCCCTGCCCCCAATTTATATGTTAAAATCCTGATGTCCAATGTGATATATTAGAAGATGGGGCCTTTAGAGGGTGCTTAGGTCATGAGGGTGGAGTGCTCATGGATGGGATTAGTGTCTTATAAAAGAGGCTCCAGAGAGATTCCTAGCCCCTTCTACAATATGAGGACACAGTGAGAAGGAGTCAACTATGAACCAGGAAGAGGGCCCTCACCAGAAACTGACCATATTGGCACTCTGATCTCAGATGTCTAGCCTCTAGAACTGTGAGAAATAAATTTTTGTTGTTTATAAACTATCCAGTCTA